>NW_027207618.1:0-186447 GCF_963455315.2 Globicephala melas
CATCTGAAAAAAGTGTAAAATCCAGAAAGGCAGGACAGGCCATGGAGAACTGGGAGCCTTGTTATGCTGATGGGCGGGATGTAAATTGCCAACAGACACTCGGGAGAAGTGTATGGTGTTTCCTGAAACATCTAAAAAACAAAGCAACAGAGCCTAGGGCACTTCCACTTATGGTCCTATAGCTTAGGGAAATTAAAATCAAAAAGATACAGCCACCCCAATGTTTGGGACGCCTCTGTTTACAAGAACCTCGTTTACCGTACAAGTTCAATATCACAGAAAGTGAAAAATGGATAAAGAACTTGTGGTACTTACGTACAATGCAGTATCACTCAGCAGTGAAATCTATGTCATCAGGCCCGTAGCAGCACAATGAGTGGATTCAGGTACGATGATTCTAACTGAAATAAGTCACACAGAAAAAGAAACATCATAAGATATCAGTAATACACGGAATGTAAACTTGGCTACACAGGAACTGAATTACAGATCAGAACAGGGTCTCAAATTTAGAAAAGCAACTTATGCTTATTTAAGGGGAAAGGTGAGTTGGGGTGCTGCATAAAACCAGAGATTGAAATGAGCACAGATAAAGTTCCTTAAGCCAAATATGGAATAGACAAGAGCTACTCCTTGCTCAACGAAATGGACTCAACACCGCATATTAAACGCCTAAGAATGTACCTGACTCTTAAGTATCTTAAAACCTATGGATTGCTATGTCTCCGAAAGAGAATCAAGCATGTGTACAGGGACATAAACGCAGCAGTGATAGGATTGGAGAGGTTCGGTGAGCAAATGAAGACCCTTTGAAGTCATATTGCATGGTACCCATTCCACGGGTTTCAACTACCCAGGTTTAAGGTATTCTTCCTTCAGCTAAAACATGCATGTGGAACCTAGAGTATGATCAACCATGTGATCGGGAGACGTGTTCAAATATGTCTCAGTTTTCGTACCCTGGTACTCGGGTGCAACATTCCAGACGCTTTACTAACACTCTCCCGACTTGGAGAGTCAGTCCCTTTAACCTCCTGTTTGGCCCAGTTTGCAATTTCTGCGGAAGATGAACAGGAATAGCGAGAACCAATGAGAGACTAGCTGGAGGTGTCTGGACGGGCAAATTTAACTCTCATTTCCCACCAGGAAGAGGAAATAACCAAAGGCTCAGCGTGCCGTGCCGGAACCAGATTAGGGCCTGAAGCCATCCTGCGGTGTGCGGCCAGCTCACAAGAAAACGAGTTGAAGAAAGGAGCTCAGGGGCACTGTAATTCACAAACCTGCAGAGTTATAAATGACAACTATCGTCCAAAAATATACTGAAGTAAGGCTGCCAAGAGGACTTGAAAGCGGGGCAGAATTGCAGGAAACCGATTTCAGGAGGTAGACTGGAATTGCATCGAAAGCATAGGAAAAGAGGCAGAACGTCCACAATGATGCACTTGGCCAAAAAGGGCGTATGCGTTTTTTCCTGAATATATTCAGGAAAAAACGCATACGCCCTTTTTGGCCAACCAAGCAAGCTTGCAAAGGAAATCTGCACTACAATGAAGTCTCACTTCCCCCCGGTCAAAAGGGCCATCTGAAAAAAGTGTAAAATCCAGAAAGGCAGGACAGGCCATGGAGAACTGGGAGCCTTGTTATGCTGATGGGCGGTATGTAAATTGCCAACAGACACTCGGGAGAAGTGTATGGTGTTTCCTGAAACATCTAAAAAACAAAGCAACAGAGCCTAGGGCACTTCCACTTATGGTCCTATAGCTTAGGGAAATTAAAATCAAAAAGATACAGCCACCCCAATGTTTGGGACGCCTCTGTTTACAAGAACCTCGTTTACCGTACAAGTTCAATATCACAGAAAGTGAAAAATGGATAAAGAACTTGTGGTACTTACGTACAATGCAGTATCACTCAGCAGTGAAATCTATGTCATCAGGCCCGTAGCAGCACAATGAGTGGATTCAGGTACGATGATTCTAACTGAAATAAGTCACACAGAGAAAGAAACATCATAAGATATCAGTAATACACGGAATGTAAACTTGGCTACACAGGAACTGAATTACAGAACAGAACAGGGTCTCAAATTTAGAAAACCAACTTATGCTTGTTTAAGGGGAAAGGTGAGTTGGGGTGCTGCATAAAACCAGAGATTGAAATGAGCACAGATAAAGTTCCTTAAGCCAAATATGGAATAGACAAGAGCTACTCCTTGCTCAACGAAATGGACTCAACACCGCATATTAAACGCCTAAGAGTGTACCTGACTCTTAAGTATCTTAAAACCTATGGATTGCTATGTCTCCGAAAGAGAATCAAGCATGTGTACAGGGACATAAACGCAGCAGTGATAGGATTGGAGAGGTTCGGTGAGCAAATGAAGACCCTTTGAAGTCATATTGCATGGTACCCATTCCACGGGTTTCAACTACCCAGGTTTAAGGTATTCTTCCTTCAGCTAAAACATGCATGTGGAACCTAGAGTATGATCAACCATGTGATCGGGAGACGTGTTCAAATATGTCTCAGTTTTCGTACCCTGGTACTCGGGTGCAACATTCCAGACGCTTTACTAACACTCTCCCGACTTGGAGAGTCAGTCCCTTTAACCTCCTGTTTGGCCCAGTTTGCAATTTCTGCGGAAGATGAACAGGAATAGCGAGAACCAATGAGAGACTAGCTGGAGGTGTCTGGACGGGCAAATTTAACTCTCATTTCCCACCAGGAAGAGGAAATAACCAAAGGCTCAGCGTGCCGTGCCGGAACCAGATTAGGGCCTGAAGCCATCCTGCGGTGTTGCGGCCAGCTCACAAGAAAACGAGTTGAAGAAAGGAGCTCAGGGGCACTGTAATTCACAAACCTGCAGAGTTATAAATGACAACTATCGTCCAAAAATATACTGAAGTAAGGCTGCCAAGAGGACTTGAAAGCGGGGCAGAATTGCAGGAAACCGATTTCAGGAGGTAGACTGGAATTGCATCGAAAGCATAGGAAAAGAGGCAGAACGTCCACAATGATGCACTTGGCCAAAAAGGGCGTATGCGTTTTTTCCTGAATATATTCAGGAAAAAACGCATACGCCCTTTTTGGCCAACCAAGCAAGCTTGCAAAGGAAATCTGCACTACAATGAAGTCTCACTTCCCCCCGGTCAAAAGGGCCATCTGAAAAAAGTGTAAAATCCAGAAAGGCAGGACAGGCCATGGAGAACTGGGAGCCTTGTTATGCTGATGAGCGGGATGTAAATTGCCAACAGACACTCGGGAGAAGTGTATGGTGTTTCCTGAAACATCTAAAAAACAAAGCAACAGAGCCTAGGGCACTTCCACTTATGGTCCTATAGCTTAGGGAAATTAAAATCAAAAAGATACAGCCACCCCAATGTTTGGGACGCCTCTGTTTACAAGAACCTCGTTTACCGTACAAGTTCAATATCACAGAAAGTGAAAAATGGATAAAGAACTTGTGGTACTTACGTACAATGCAGTATCACTCAGCAGTGAAATCTATGTCATCAGGCCCGTAGCAGCACAATGAGTGGATTCAGGTATGATGATTCTAACTGAAATAAGTCACACAGAAAAAGAAACATCATAAGATATCAGTAATACACGGAATGTAAACTTGGCTACACAGGAACTGAATTACAGAACAGAACAGGGTCTCAAATTTAGAAAACCAACTTATGCTTGTTTAAGGGGAAAGGTGAGTTGGGGTGCTGCATAAAACCAGAGATTGAAATGAGCAAAGATAAAGTTCCTTAAGCCAAATATGGAATAGACAAGAGCTACTCCTTGCTCAACGAAATGGACTCAACACCGCATATTAAACGCCTAAGAGTGTACCTGACTCTTAAGTATCTTAAAACCTATGGATTGCTATGTCTCCGAAAGAGAATCAAGCATGTGTACAGGGACGTAAATGCAGCAGTGATAGGATTGGAGAGGTTCGGTGAGCAAATGAAGACCCTTTGAAGTCATATTGCATGGTACCCATTCCACGGGTTTCAACTACCCAGGTTTAAGGTATTCTTCCTTCAGCTAAAACATGCATGTGGAACCTAGAGTATGATCAACCATGTGATCGGGAGACGTGTTCAAATATGTCTCAGTTTTCGTACCCTGGTACTCGGGTGCAACATTCCAGACGCTTTACTAACACTCTCCCGACTTGGAGAGTCAGTCCCTTTAACCTCCTGTTTGGCCCAGTTTGCAATTTCTGCGGAAGATGAACAGGAATAGTGAGAACCAATGAGAGACTAGCTGGAGGTGTCTGGACGGGCAAATTTAACTCTCATTTCCCACCAGGAAGAGGAAATAACCAAAGGCTCAGCGTGCCGTGCCGGAACCAGATTAGGGCCTGAAGCCATCCTGCGGTGTTGCGGCCAGCTCACAAGAATACGAGTTGAAGAAAGGAGCTCAGGGGCACTGTAATTCACAAACCTGCAGAGTTATAAATGACAACTATCGTCCAAAAATATACTGAAGTAAGGCTGCCAAGAGGACTTGAAAGCGGGGCAGAATTGCAGGAAACCGATTTCAGGAGGTAGACTGGAATTGCATCGAAAGCATAGGAAAAGAGGCAGAACGTCCACAATGATGCACTTGGCCAAAAAGGGCGTATGCGTTTTTTCCTGAATATATTCAGGAAAAAACGCATACGCCCTTTTTGGCCAACCAAGCAAGCTTGCAAAGGAAATCTGCACTACAATGAAGTCTCACTTCCCCCCGGTCAAAAGGGCCATCTGAAAAAAGTGTAAAATCCAGAAAGGCAGGACAGGCCATGGAGAACTGGGAGCCTTGTTATGCTGATGGGCGGGATGTAAATTGCCAACAGACACTCGGGAGAAGTGTATGGTGTTTCCTGAAACATCTAAAAAACAAAGCAACAGAGCCTAGGGCACTTCCACTTATGGTCCTATAGTTTAGGGAAATTAAAATCAAAAAGATACAGCCACCCCAATGTTTGGGACGCCTCTGTTTACAAGAACCTCGTTTACCGTACAAGTTCAATATCACAGAAAGTGAAAAATGGATAAAGAACTTGTGGTACTTACGTACAATGCAGTATCACTCAGCAGTGAAATCTATGTCATCAGGCCCGTAGCAGCACAATGAGTGGATTCAGGTACGATGATTCTAACTGAAATAAGTCACACAGAAAAAGAAACATCATAAGATATCAGTAATACACGGAATGTAAACTTGGCTACACAGGAACTGAATTACAGAACAGAACAGGGTCTCAAATTTAGAAAACCAACTTATGCTTGTTTAAGGGGAAAGGTGAGTTGGGGTGCTGCATAAAACCAGAGATTGAAATGAGCACAGATAAAGTTCCTTAAGCCAAATATGGAATAGACAAGAGCTACTCCTTGCTCAACGAAATGGACTCAACACCGCATATTAAACGCCTAAGAATGTACCTGACTCTTAAGTATCTTAAAACCTATGGATTGCTATGTCTCCGAAAGAGAATCAAGCATGTGTACAGGGACGTAAACGCAGCAGTGATAGGATTGGAGAGGTTCGGTGAGCAACTGAAGACCCTTTGAAGTCATATTGCATGGTACCCATTCCACGGGTTTCAACTACCCAGGTTTAAGGTATTCTTCCTTCAGCTAAAACATGCATGTGGAACCTAGAGTATGATCAACCATGTGATCGGGAGACGTCTTCAAATATGTCTCAGTTTTCGTACCCTGGTACTCGGGTGCAACATTCCAGACGCTTTACTAACACTCTCCCGACTTGGAGAGTCAGTCCCTTTAACCTCCTGTTTGGCCCAGTTTGAAATTTCTGCGGAAGATGAACAGGAATAGCGAGAACCAATGAGAGACTAGCTGGAGGTGTCTGGACGGGCAAATTTAACTCTCATTTCCCACCAGGAAGAGGAAATAACCAAAGGCTCAGCGTGCCGTGCCGGAACCAGATTAGGGCCTGAAGCCATCCTGCGGTGTTGCGGCCAGCTCACAAGAAAACGAGTTGAAGAAAGGAGCTCAGGGGCACTGTAATTCACAAACCTGCAGAGTTATAAATGACAACTATCGTCCAAAAATATACTGAAGTAAGGCTGCCAAGAGGACTTGAAAGCGGGGCAGAATTGCAGGAAACCGATTTCAGGAGGTAGACTGGAATTGCATCGAAAGCATAGGAAAAGAGGCAGAACGTCCACAATGATGCACTTGGCCAAAAAAGGCGTATGCGTTTTTTCCTGAATATATTCAGGAAAAAACGCATACGCCCTTTTTGGCCAACCAAGCAAGCTTGCAAAGGAAATCTGCACTACAATGAAGTCTCACTTCCCCCCGGTCAAAAGGGCCATCTGAAAAAAGTGTAAAATCCAGAAAGGCAGGACAGGCCATGGAGAACTGGGAGCCTTGTTATGCTGATGGGCGGGATGTAAATTGCCAACAGACACTCGGGAGAAGTGTATGGTGTTTCCTGAAACATCTAAGAAACAAAGCAACAGAGCCTAGGGCACTTCCACTTATGGTCCTATAGCTTAGGGAAATTAAAATCAAAAAGATACAGCCACCCCAATGTTTGGGACGCCTCTGTTTACAAGAACCTCGTTTACCGTACAAGTTCAATATCACAGAAAGTGAAAAATGGATAAAGAACTTGTGGTACTTACGTACAATGCAGTATCACTCAGCAGTGAAATCTATGTCATCAGGCCCGTAGCAGCACAATGAGTGAATTCAGGTACGATGATTCTAACTGAAATAAGTCACACAGAAAAAGAAACATCATAAGATATCAGTAATACACGGAATGTAAACTTGGCTACACAGGAACTGAATTACAGAACAGAACAGGGTCTCAAATTTAGAAAACCAACTTATGCTTGTTTAAGGGGAAAGGTGAGTTGGGGTGCTGCATAAAACCAGAGATTGAAATGAGCACAGATAAAGTTCCTTAAGCCAAATATGGAATAGACAAGAGCTACTCCTTGCTCAACGAAATGGACTCAACACCGCATATTAAACGCCTAAGAATGTACCTGACTCTTAAGTATCTTAAAACCTATGGATTGCTATGTCTCCGAAAGAGAATCAAGCATGTGTACAGGGACATAAACGCAGCAGTGATAGGATTGGAGAGGTTCGGTGAGCAAATGAAGACCCTTTGAAGTCATATTGCATGGTACCCATTCCATGGGTTTCAACTACCCAGGTTTAAGGTATTCTTCCTTCAGCTAAAACATGCATGTGGAACCTAGAGTATGATCAACCATGTGATCGGGAGACGTGTTCAAATATATCTCAGTTTTCGTACCCTGGTACTCAGGTGCAACATTCCAGACGCTTTACTAACACTCTCCCGACTTGGAGAGTCAGTCCCTTTAACCTCCTGTTTGGCCCAGTTTGCAATTTCTGCGGAAGATGAACAGGAATAGCGAGAACCAATGAGAGACTAGCTGGAGGTGTCTGGACGGGCAAATTTAACTCTCATTTCCCACCAGGAAGAGGAAATAACCAAAGGCTCAGCGTGCCGTGCCGGAACCAGATTAGGGCCTGAAGCCATCCTGCGGTGTTGCGGCCAGCTCACAAGAAAGCGAGTTGAAGAAAGGAGCTCAGGGGCACTGTAATTCACAAACCTGCAGAGTTATAAATGACAACTATCGTCCAAAAATATACTGAAGTAAGGCTGCCAAGAGGACTTGAAAGCGGGGCAGAATTGCAGGAAACCGATTTCAGGAGGTAGACTGGAATTGCATTGAAAGCATAGGAAAAGAGGCAGAACGTCCACAATGATGCACTTGGCCAAAAAGGGCGTATGCGTTTTTTCCTGAATATATTCAGGAAAAAACGCATACGCCCTTTTTGGCCAACCAAGCAAGCTTGCAAAGGAAATCTGCACTACAATGAAGTCTCACTTCCCCCCGGTCAAAAGGGCCATCTGAAAAAAGTGTAAAATCCAGAAAGGCAGGACAGGCCATGGAGAACTGGGAGCCTTGTTATGCTGATGGGCGGTATGTAAATTGCCAACAGACACTCGGGAGAAGTGTATGGTGTTTCCTGAAACATCTAAAAAACAAAGCAACAGAGCCTAGGGCACTTCCACTTATGGTCCTATAGCTTAGGGAAATTAAAATCAAAAAGATACAGCCACCCCAATGTTTGGGACGCCTCTGTTTACAAGAACCTCGTTTACCGTACAAGTTCAATATCACAGAAAGTGAAAAATGGATAAAGAACTTGTGGTACTTACGTACAATGCAGTATCACTCAGCAGTGAAATCTATGTCATCAGGCCCATAGCAGCACAATGAGTGGATTCAGGTACGATGATTCTAACTGAAATAAGTCACACAGAAAAAGAAACATCATAAGATATCAGTAATACACGGAATGTAAACTTGGCTACACAGGAACTGAATTACAGAACAGAACAGGGTCTCAAATTTAGAAAACCAACTTATGCTTGTTTAAGGGGAAAGGTGAGTTGGGGTGCTGCATAAAACCAGAGATTGAAATGAGCACAGATAAAGTTCCTTAAGCCAAATATGGAATAGACAAGAGCTACTCCTTGCTCAACGAAATGGACTCAACACCGCATATTAAACGCCTAAGAATGTACCTGTATAGTAAGTATCTTAAAAGCTATGGATTGCTATGTCTCCGAAAGAGAATCAAGCATGTGTACAGGGACATAAACGCAGCAGTGATAGGATTGGAGAGGTTCGGTGAGCAAATGAAGACCCTTTGAAGTCATATTGCATGGTACCCATTCCACGGGTTTCAACTACCCAGGTTTAAGGTATTCTTCCTTCAGCTAAAACATGCATGTGGAACCTAGAGTATGATCAACCATGTGATCGGGAGACGTGTTCAAATATGTCTCAGTTTTCGTACCCTGGTACTCGGGTGCAACATTCCAGACGCTTTACTAACACTCTCCCGACTTGGAGAGTCAGTCCCTTTAACCTCCTGTTTGGCCCAGTTTGCAATTTCTGCGGAAGATGAACAGGAATAGCGAGAACCAATGAGAGACTAGCTGGAGGTGTCTGGACGGGCAAATTTAACTCTCATTTCCCACCAGGAAGAGGAAATAACCAAAGGCTCAGCGTGCCGTGCTGGAACCAGATTAGGGCCTGAAGCCATCCTGCGGTGTTGCGGCCAGCTCACAAGAAAGCGAGTTGAAGAAAGGAGCTCAGGGGCACTGTAATTCACAAACCTGCAGAGTTATAAATGACAACTATCGTCCAAAAATATACTGAAGTAAGGCTGCCAAGAGGACTTGAAAGCAGGGAAGAATTGCAGGAAACCGATTTCAGGAGGTAGACTGGAATTGCATCGAAAGCATAGGAAAAGAGGCAGAACGTCCACAATGATGCACTTGGCCAAAAAGGGCGTATGCGTTTTTTCCTGAATATATTCAGGAAAAAACGCATACGCCCTTTTTGGCCAACCAAGCAAGCTTGCAAAGGAAATCTGCACTACAATGAAGTCTCACTTCCCCCGGTCAAAAGGGCCATCTGAAAAAAGTGTAAAATCCAGAAAGGCAGGACAGGCCATGGAGAACTGGGAGCCTTGTTATGCTGATGGGCGGGATGTAAATTGCCAACAGACACTCGGGAGAAGTGTATGGTGTTTCCTGAAACATCTAAAAAACAAAGCAACAGAGCCTAGGGCACTTCCACTTATGGTCCTATAGCTTAGGGAAATTAAAATCAAAAAGATACAGCCACCCCAATGTTTGGGACGCCTCTGTTTACAAGAACCTCGTTTACCGTACAAGTTCAATATCACAGAAAGTGAAAAATGGATAAAGAACTTGTGGTACTTACGTACAATGCAGTATCACTCAGCAGTGAAATCTATGTCATCAGGCCCGTAGCAGCACAATGAGTGGATTCAGGTACGATGATTCTAACTGAAATAAGTCACACAGAAAAAGAAACATCATAAGATATCAGTAATACACGGAATGTAAACTTGGCTACACAGGAACTGAATTACAGATCAGAACAGGGTCTCAAATTTAGAAAAGCAACTTATGCTTATTTAAGGGGAAAGGTGAGTTGGGGTGCTGCATAAAACCAGAGATTGAAATGAGCACAGATAAAGTTCCTTAAGCCAAATATGGAATAGACAAGAGCTACTCCTTGCTCAACGAAATGGACTCAACACCGCATATTAAACGCCTAAGAATGTACCTGACTCTTAAGTATCTTAAAACCTATGGATTGCTATGTCTCCGAAAGAGAATCAAGCATGTGTACAGGGACATAAACGCAGCAGTGATAGGATTGGAGAGGTTCGGTGAGCAAATGAAGACCCTTTGAAGTCATATTGCATGGTACCCATTCCACGGGTTTCAACTACCCAGGTTTAAGGTATTCTTCCTTCAGCTAAAACATGCATGTGGAACCTAGAGTATGATCAACCATGTGATCGGGAGACGTGTTCAAATATGTCTCAGTTTTCGTACCCTGGTACTCGGGTGCAACATTCCAGACGCTTTACTAACACTCTCCCGACTTGGAGAGTCAGTCCCTTTAACCTCCTGTTTGGCCCAGTTTGCAATTTCTGCGGAAGATGAACAGGAATAGCGAGAACCAATGAGAGACTAGCTGGAGGTGTCTGGACGGGCAAATTTAACTCTCATTTCCCACCAGGAAGAGGAAATAACCAAAGGCTCAGCGTGCCGTGCCGGAACCAGATTAGGGCCTGAAGCCATCCTGCGGTGTGCGGCCAGCTCACAAGAAAACGAGTTGAAGAAAGGAGCTCAGGGGCACTGTAATTCACAAACCTGCAGAGTTATAAATGACAACTATCGTCCAAAAATATACTGAAGTAAGGCTGCCAAGAGGACTTGAAAGCGGGGCAGAATTGCAGGAAACCGATTTCAGGAGGTAGACTGGAATTGCATCGAAAGCATAGGAAAAGAGGCAGAACGTCCACAATGATGCACTTGGCCAAAAAGGGCGTATGCGTTTTTTCCTGAATATATTCAGGAAAAAACGCATACGCCCTTTTTGGCCAACCAAGCAAGCTTGCAAAGGAAATCTGCACTACAATGAAGTCTCACTTCCCCCCGGTCAAAAGGGCCATCTGAAAAAAGTGTAAAATCCAGAAAGGCAGGACAGGCCATGGAGAACTGGGAGCCTTGTTATGCTGATGGGCGGTATGTAAATTGCCAACAGACACTCGGGAGAAGTGTATGGTGTTTCCTGAAACATCTAAAAAACAAAGCAACAGAGCCTAGGGCACTTCCACTTATGGTCCTATAGCTTAGGGAAATTAAAATCAAAAAGATACAGCCACCCCAATGTTTGGGACGCCTCTGTTTACAAGAACCTCGTTTACCGTACAAGTTCAATATCACAGAAAGTGAAAAATGGATAAAGAACTTGTGGTACTTACGTACAATGCAGTATCACTCAGCAGTGAAATCTATGTCATCAGGCCCGTAGCAGCACAATGAGTGGATTCAGGTACGATGATTCTAACTGAAATAAGTCACACAGAGAAAGAAACATCATAAGATATCAGTAATACACGGAATGTAAACTTGGCTACACAGGAACTGAATTACAGAACAGAACAGGGTCTCAAATTTAGAAAACCAACTTATGCTTGTTTAAGGGGAAAGGTGAGTTGGGGTGCTGCATAAAACCAGAGATTGAAATGAGCACAGATAAAGTTCCTTAAGCCAAATATGGAATAGACAAGAGCTACTCCTTGCTCAACGAAATGGACTCAACACCGCATATTAAACGCCTAAGAATGTACCTGACTCTTAAGTATCTTAAAACCTATGGATTGCTATGTCTCCGAAAGAGAATCAAGCATGTGTACAGGGACGTAAACGCAGCAGTGATAGGATTGGAGAGGTTCGGTGAGCAAATGAAGACCCTTTGAAGTCATATTGCATGGTACCCATTCCACGGGTTTCAACTACCCAGGTTTAAGGTATTCTTCCTTCAGCTAAAACATGCATGTGGAACCTAGAGTATGATCAACCATGTGATCGGGAGACGTGTTCAAATATGTCTCAGTTTTCGTACCCTGGTACTCGGGTGCCACATTCCAGACGCTTTACTAACACTCTCCCGACTTGGAGAGTCAGTCCCTTTAACCTCCTGTTTGGCCCAGTTTGCAATTTCTGCGGAAGATGAACAGGAATAGCGAGAACCAATGAGAGACTAGCTGGAGGTGTCTGGACGGGCAAATTTAACTCTCATTTCCCACCAGGAAGAGGAAATAACCAAAGGCTCAGCGTGCCGTGCCGGAACCAGATTAGGGCCTGAAGCCATCCTGCGGTGTTGCGGCCAGCTCACAAGAAAACGAGTTGAAGAAAGGAGCTCAGGGGCACTGTAATTCACAAACCTGCAGAGTTATAAATGACAACTATCGTCCAAAAATATACTGAAGTAAGGCTGCAAAGAGGACTTGAAAGCGGGGCAGAATTGCAGGAAACCGATTTCAGGAGGTAGACTGGAATTGCATCGAAAGCATAGGAAAAGAGGCAGAACGTCCACAATGATGCACTTGGCCAAAAAGGGCGTATGCGTTTTTTCCTGAATATATTCAGGAAAAAACGCATACGCCCTTTTTGGCCAACCAAGCAAGCTTGCAAAGGAAATCTGCACTACAATGAAGTCTCACTTCCCCCGGTCAAAAGGGCCATCTGAAAAAAGTGTAAAATCCAGAAAGGCAGGACAGGCCATGGAGAACTGGGAGCCTTGTTATGCTGATGGGCGGGATGTAAATTGCCAACAGACACTCGGGAGAAGTGTATGGTGTTTCCTGAAACATCTAAAAAACAAAGCAACAGAGCCTAGGGCACTTCCACTTATGGTCCTATAGCTTAGGGAAATTAAAATCAAAAAGATACAGCCACCCCAATGTTTGGGACGCCTCTGTTTACAAGAACCTCGTTTACCGTACAAGTTCAATATCACAGAAAGTGAAAAATGGATAAAGAACTTGTGGTACTTACGTACAATGCAGTATCACTCAGCAGTGAAATCTATGTCATCAGGCCCGTAGCAGCACAATGAGTGGATTCAGGTACGATGATTCTAACTGAAATAAGTCACACAGAAAAAGAAACATCATAAGATATCAGTAATACACGGAATGTAAACTTGGCTACACAGGAACTGAATTACAGATCAGAACAGGGTCTCAAATTTAGAAAAGCAACTTATGCTTATTTAAGGGGAAAGGTGAGTTGGGGTGCTGCATAAAACCAGAGATTGAAATGAGCACAGATAAAGTTCCTTAAGCCAAATATGGAATAGACAAGAGCTACTCCTTGCTCAACGAAATGGACTCAACACCGCATATTAAACGCCTAAGAATGTACCTGACTCTTAAGTATCTTAAAACCTATGGATTGCTATGTCTCCGAAAGAGAATCAAGCATGTGTACAGGGACATAAACGCAGCAGTGATAGGATTGGAGAGGTTCGGTGAGCAAATGAAGACCCTTTGAAGTCATATTGCACGGTACCCATTCCACGGGTTTCAACTACCCAGGTTTAAGGTATTCTTCCTTCAGCTAAAACATGCATGTGGAACCTAGAGTATGATCAACCATGTGATCGGGAGACGTGTTCAAATATGTCTCAGTTTTCGTACCCTGGTACTCGGGTGCAACATTCCAGACGCTTTACTAACACTCTCCCGACTTGGAGAGTCAGTCCCTTTAACCTCCTGTTTGGCCCAGTTTGCAATTTCTGCGGAAGATGAACAGGAATAGCGAGAACCAATGAGAGACTAGCTGGAGGTCTCTGGACGGGCAAATTTAACTCTCATTTCCCACCAGGAAGAGGAAATAACCAAAGGCTCAGCGTGCCGTGCCGGAACCAGATTAGGGCCTGAAGCCATCCTGCGGTGTTGCGGCCAGCTCACAAGAAAGCGAGTTGAAGAAAGGAGCTCAGGGGCACTGTAATTCACAAACCTGCAGAGTTATAAATGACAACTATCGTCCAAAAATATACTGAAGTAAGGCTGCCAAGAGGACTTGAAAGCGGGGCAGAATTGCAGGAAACCGATTTCAGGAGGTAGACTGGAATTGCATCGAAAGCATAGGAAAAGAGGCAGAACGTCCACAATGATGCACTTGGCCAAAAAGGGCGTATGCGTTTTTTCCTGAATATATTCAGGAAAAAACGCATACGCCCTTTTTGGCCAACCAAGCAAGCTTGCAAAGGAAATCTGCACTACAATGAAGTCTCACTTCCCCCCGGTCAAAAGGGCCATCTGAAAAAAGTGTAAAATCCAGAAAGGCAGGACAGGCCATGGAGAACTGGGAGCCTTGTTATGCTGATGGGCGGGATGTAAATTGCCAACAGACACTCGGGAGAAGTGTATGGTGTTTCCTGAAACATCTAAAAAACAAAGCAACAGAGCCTAGGGCACTTCCACTTATGGTCCTATAGCTTAGGGAAATTAAAATCAAAAAGATACAGCCACCCCAATGTTTGGGACGCCTCTGTTTACAAGAACCTCGTTTACCGTACAAGTTCAATATCACAGAAAGTGAAAAATGGATAAAGAACTTGTGGTACTTACGTACAATGCAGTATCACTCAGCAGTGAAATCTATGTCATCAGGCCCGTAGCAGCACAATGAGTGGATTCAGGTACGATGATTCTAACTGAAATAAGTCACACAGAAAAAGAAACATCATAAGATATCAGTAATACACGGAATGTAAACTTGGCTACACAGGAACTGAATTACAGAACAGAACAGGGTCTCAAATTTAGAAAACCAACTTATGCTTGTTTAAGGGGAAAGGTGAGTTGGGGTGCTGCATAAAACCAGAGATTGAAATGAGCACAGATAAAGTTCCTTAAGCCAAATATGGAATAGACAAGAGCTACTCCTTGCTCAACGAAATGGACTCAACACCGCATATTAAACGCCTAAGAATGTACCTGACTCTTAAGTATCTTAAAACCTATGGATTGCTATGTCTCCGAAAGAGAATCAAGCATGTGTACAGGGACGTAAACGCAGCAGTGATAGGATTGGAGAGGTTCGGTGAGCAAATGAAGACCCTTTGAAGTCATATTGCATGGTACCCATTCCACGGGTTTCAACTACCCAGGTTTAAGGTATTCTTCCTTCAGCTAAAACATGCATGTGGAACCTAGAGTATGATCAACCATGTGATCGGGAGACGTGTTCAAATATGTCTCAGTTTTCGTACCCTGGTACTCGGGTGCAACATTCCAGACGCTTTACTAACACTCTCCCGACTTGGAGAGTCAGTCCCTTTAACCTCCTGTTTGGCCCAGTTTGCAATTTCTGCGGAAGATGAACAGGAATAGCGAGAACCAATGAGAGACTAGCTGGAGGTGTCTGGACGGGCAAATTTAACTCTCATTTCCCACCAGGAAGAGGAAATAACCAAAGGCTCAGCGTGCCGTGCCGGAACCAGATTAGGGCCTGAAGCCATCCTGCGGTGTTGCGGCCAGCTCACAAGAAAACGAGTTGAAGAAAGGAGCTCAGGGGCACTGTAATTCACAAACCTGCAGAGTTATAAATGACAACTATCGTCCAAAAATATACTGAAGTAAGGCTGCCAAGAGGACTTGAAAGCGGGGCAGAATTGCAGGAAACCGATTTCAGGAGGTAGACTGGAATTGCATCGAAAGCATAGGAAAAGAGGCAGAACGTCCACAATGATGCACTTGGCCAAAAAGGGCGTATGCGTTTTTTCCTGAATATATTCAGGAAAAAACGCATACGCCCTTTTTGGCCAACCAAGCAAGCTTGCAAAGGAAATCTGCACTACAATGAAGTCTCACTTCCCCCCGGTCAAAAGGGCCATCTGAAAAAAGTGTAAAATCCAGAAAGGCAGGACAGGCCATGGAGAACTGGGAGCCTTGTTATGCTGATGGGCGGTATGTAAATTGCCAACAGACACTCGGGAGAAGTGTATGGTGTTTCCTGAAACATCTAAAAAACAAAGCAACAGAGCCTAGGGCACTTCCACTTATGGTCCTATAGCTTAGGGAAATTAAAATCAAAAAGATACAGCCACCCCAATGTTTGGGACGCCTCTGTTTACAAGAACCTCGTTTACCGTACAAGTTCAATATCACAGAAAGTGAAAAATGGATAAAGAACTTGTGGTACTTACGTACAATGCAGTATCACTCAGCAGTGAAATCTATGTCATCAGGCCCGTAGCAGCACAATGAGTGGATTCAGGTACGATGATTCTAACTGAAATAAGTCACACAGAGAAAGAAACATCATAAGATATCAGTAATACACGGAATGTAAACTTGGCTACACAGGAACTGAATTACAGAACAGAACAGGGTCTCAAATTTAGAAAACCAACTTATGCTTGTTTAAGGGGAAAGGTGAGTTAGGGTGCTGCATAAAACCAGAGATTGAAATGAGCACAGATAAAGTTCCTTAAGCCAAATATGGAATAGACAAGAGCTACTCCTTGCTCAACGAAATGGACTCAACACCGCATATTAAACGCCTAAGAATGTACCTGACTCTTAAGTATCTTAAAACCTATGGATTGCTATGTCTCCGAAAGAGAATCAAGCATGTGTACAGGGACGTAAACGCAGCAGTGATAGGATTGGAGAGGTTCGGTGAGCAAATGAAGACCCTTTGAAGTCATATTGCATGGTACCCATTCCACGGGTTTCAACTACCCAGGTTTAAGGTATTCTTCCTTCAGCTAAAACATGCATGTGGAACCTAGAGTATGATCAACCATGTGATCGGGAGACGTGTTCAAATATGTCTCAGTTTTCGTACCCTGGTACTCGGGTGCCACATTCCAGACGCTTTACTAACACTCTCCCGACTTGGAGAGTCAGTCCCTTTAACCTCCTGTTTGGCCCAGTTTGCAATTTCTGCGGAAGATGAACAGGAATAACGAGAACCAATGAGAGACTAGCTGGAGGTGTCTGGACGGGCAAATTTAACTCTCATTTCCCACCAGGAAGAGGAAATAACCAAAGGCTCAGCGTGCCGTGCCGGAACCAGATTAGGGCCTGAAGCCATCCTGCGGTGTTGCGGCCAGCTCACAAGAAAACGAGTTGAAGAAAGGAGCTCAGGGGCACTGTAATTCACAAACCTGCAGAGTTATAAATGACAACTATCGTCCAAAAATATACTGAAGTAAGGCTGCAAAGAGGACTTGAAAGCGGGGCAGAATTGCAGGAAACCGATTTCAGGAGGTAGACTGGAATTGCATCGAAAGCATAGGAAAAGAGGCAGAACGTCCACAATGATGCACTTGGCCAAAAAGGGTGTATGCGTTTTTTCCTGAATATATTCAGGAAAAAACGCATACGCCCTTTTTGGCCAACCAAGCAAGCTTGCAAAGGAAATCTGCACTACAATGAAGTCTCACTTCCCCCCGGTCAAAAGGGCCATCTGAAAAAAGTGTAAAATCCAGAAAGGCAGGACAGGCCATGGAGAACTGGGAGCCTTGTTATGCTGATGGGCGGGATGTAAATTGCCAACAGACACTCGGGAGAAGTGTATGGTGTTTCCTGAAACATCTAAAAAACAAAGCAACAGAGCCTAGGGCACTTCCACTTATGGTCCTATAGCTTAGGGAAATTAAAATCAAAAAGATACAGCCACCCCAATGTTTGGGACGCCTCTGTTTACAAGAACCTCGTTTACCGTACAAGTTCAATATCACAGAAAGTGAAAAATGGATAAAGAACTTGTGGTACTTACGTACAATGCAGTATCACTCAGCAGTGAAATCTATGTCATCAGGCCCGTAGCAGCACAATGAGTGGATTCAGGTACGATGATTCTAACTGAAATAGTCACACAGAAAAAGAAACATCATAAGATATCAGTAATACACGGAATGTAAACTTGGCTACACAGGAACTGAATTACAGAACAGAACAGGGTCTCAAATTTAGAAAACCAACTTATGCTTGTTTAAGGGGAAAGGTGAGTTGGGGTGCTGCATAAAACCAGAGATTGAAATGAGCACAGATAAAGTTCCTTAAGCCAAATATGGAATAGACAAGAGCTACTCCTTGCTCAACGAAATGGACTCAACACCGCATATTAAACGCCTAAGAATGTACCTGACTCTTAAGTATCTTAAAACCTATGGATTGCTATGTCTCCGAAAGAGAATCAAGCATGTGTACAGGGACGTAAACGCAGCAGTGATAGGATTGGAGAGGTTCGGTGAGCAAATGAAGACCCTTTGAAGTCATATTGCATGGTACCCATTCCACGGGTTTCAACTACCCAGGTTTAAGGTATTCTTCCTTCAGCTAAAACATGCATGTGGAACCTAGAGTATGATCAACCATGTGATCGGGAGACGTGTTCAAATATGTCTCAGTTTTCGTACCCTGGTACTCGGGTGCCACATTCCAGACGCTTTACTAACACTCTCCCGACTTGGAGAGTCAGTCCCTTTAACCTCCTGTTTGGCCCAGTTTGCAATTTCTGCGGAAGATGAACAGGAATAACGAGAACCAATGAGAGACTAGCTGGAGGTGTCTGGACGGGCAAATTTAACTCTCATTTCCCACCAGGAAGAGGAAATAACCAAAGGCTCAGCGTGCCGTGCCGGAACCAGATTAGGGCCTGAAGCCATCCTGCGGTGTTGCGGCCAGCTCACAAGAAAACGAGTTGAAGAAAGGAGCTCAGGGGCACTGTAATTCACAAACCTGCAGAGTTATAAATGACAACTATCGTCCAAAAATATACTGAAGTAAGGCTGCAAAGAGGACTTGAAAGCGGGGCAGAATTGCAGGAAACCGATTTCAGGAGGTAGACTGGAATTGCATCGAAAGCATAGGAAAAGAGGCAGAACGTCCACAATGATGCACTTGGCCAAAAAGGGTGTACGCGTTTTTTCCTGAATATATTCAGGAAAAAACGCATACGCCCTTTTTGGCCAACCAAGCAAGCTTGCAAAGGAAATCTGCACTACAATGAAGTCTCACTTCCCCCCGGTCAAAAGGGCCATCTGAAAAAAGTGTAAAATCCAGAAAGGCAGGACAGGCCATGGAGAACTGGGAGCCTTGTTATGCTGATGGGCGGGATGTAAATTGCCAACAGACACTCGGGAGAAGTGTATGGTGTTTCCTGAAACATCTAAAAAACAAAGCAACAGAGCCTAGGGCACTTCCACTTATGGTCCTATAGCTTAGGGAAATTAAAATCAAAAAGATACAGCCACCCCAATGTTTGGGACGCCTCTGTTTACAAGAACCTCGTTTACCGTACAAGTTCAATATCACAGAAAGTGAAAAATGGATAAAGAACTTGTGGTACTTACGTACAATGCAGTATCACTCAGCAGTGAAATCTATGTCATCAGGCCCGTAGCAGCACAATGAGTGGATTCAGGTACGATGATTCTAACTGAAATAGTCACACAGAAAAAGAAACATCATAAGATATCAGTAATACACGGAATGTAAACTTGGCTACACAGGAACTGAATTACAGAACAGAACAGGGTCTCAAATTTAGAAAACCAACTTATGCTTGTTTAAGGGGAAAGGTGAGTTGGGGTGCTGCATAAAACCAGAGATTGAAATGAGCACAGATAAAGTTCCTTAAGCCAAATATGGAATAGACAAGAGCTACTCCTTGCTCAACGAAATGGACTCAACACCGCATATTAAACGCCTAAGAATGTACCTGACTCTTAAGTATCTTAAAACCTATGGATTGCTATGTCTCCGAAAGAGAATCAAGCATGTGTACAGGGACGTAAACGCAGCAGTGATAGGATTGGAGAGGTTCGGTGAGCAAATGAAGACCCTTTGAAGTCATATTGCATGGTACCCATTCCACGGGTTTCAACTACCCAGGTTTAAGGTATTCTTCCTTCAGCTAAAACATGCATGTGGAACCTAGAGTATGATCAACCATGTGATCGGGAGACGTGTTCAAATATGTCTCAGTTTTCGTACCCTGGTACTCAGGTGCAACATTCCAGACGCTTTACTAACACTCTCCCGACTTGGAGAGTCAGTCCCTTTAACCTCCTGTTTGGCCCAGTTTGCAATTTCTGCGGAAGATGAACAGGAATAGCGAGAACCAATGAGAGACTAGCTGGAGGTGTCTGGACGGGCAAATTTAACTCTCATTTCCCACCAGGAAGAGGAAATAACCAAAGGCTCAGCGTGCCGTGCCGGAACCAGATTAGGGCCTGAAGCCATCCTGCGGTGTTGCGGCCAGCTCACAAGAAAACGAGTTGAAGAAAGGAGCTCAGGGGCACTGTAATTCACAAACCTGCAGAGTTATAAATGACAACTATCGTCCAAAAATATACTGAAGTAAGGCTGCCAAGAGGACTTGAAAGCGGGGCAGAATTGCAGGAAACCGATTTCAGGAGGTAGACTGGAATTGCATCGAAAGCATAGGAAAAGAGGCAGAACGTCCACAATGATGCACTTGGCCAAAAAGGGCGTATGCGTTTTTTCCTGAATATATTCAGGAAAAAACGCATACGCCCTTTTTGGCCAACCAAGCAAGCTTGCAAAGGAAATCTGCACTACAATGAAGTCTCACTTCCCCCCGGTCAAAAGGGCCATCTGAAAAAAGTGTAAAATCCAGAAAGGCAGGACAGGCCATGGAGAACTGGGAGCCTTGTTATGCTGATGGGCGGGATGTAAATTGCCAACAGACACTCGGGAGAAGTGTATGGTGTTTCCTGAAACATCTAAAAAACAAAGCAACAGAGCCTAGGGCACTTCCACTTATGGTCCTATAGCTTAGGGAAATTAAAATCAAAAAGATACAGCCACCCCAATGTTTGGGACGCCTCTGTTTACAAGAACCTCGTTTACCGTACAAGTTCAATATCACAGAAAGTGAAAAATGGATAAAGAACTTGTGGTACTTACGTACAATGCAGTATCACTCAGCAGTGAAATCTATGTCATCAGGCCCGTAGCAGCACAATGAGTGGATTCAGGTACGATGATTCTAACTGAAATAAGTCACACAGAGAAAGAAACATCATAAGATATCAGTAATACACGGAATGTAAACTTGGCTACACAGGAACTGAATTACAGAACAGAACAGGGTCTCAAATTTAGAAAACCAACTTATGCTTGTTTAAGGGGAAAGGTGAGTTGGGGTGCTGCATAAAACCAGAGATTGAAATGAGCACAGATAAAGTTCCTTAAGCCAAATATGGAATAGACAAGAGCTACTCCTTGCTCAACGAAATGGACTCAACACCGCATATTAAACGCCTAAGAATGTACCTGACTCTTAAGTATCTTAAAACCTATGGATTGCTATGTCTCCGAAAGAGAATCAAGCATGTGTACAGGGACGTAAACGCAGCAGTGATAGGATTGGAGAGGTTCGGTGAGCAAATGAAGACCCTTTGAAGTCATATTGCATGGTACCCATTCCACGGGTTTCAACTACCCAGGTTTAAGGTATTCTTCCTTCAGCTAAAACATGCATGTGGAACCTAGAGTATGATCAACCATGTGATCGGGAGACGTGTTCAAATATGTCTCAGTTTTCGTACCCTGGTACTCAGGTGCAACATTCCAGACGCTTTACTAACACTCTCCCGACTTGGAGAGTCAGTCCCTTTAACCTCCTGTTTGGCCCAGTTTGCAATTTCTGCGGAAGATGAACAGGAATAGCGAGAACCAATGAGAGACTAGCTGGAGGTGTCTGGACGGGCAAATTTAACTCTCATTTCCCACCAGGAAGAGGAAATAACCAAAGGCTCAGCGTGCCGTGCCGGAACCAGATTAGGGCCTGAAGCCATCCTGCGGTGTTGCGGCCAGCTCACAAGAAAACGAGTTGAAGAAAGGAGCTCAGGGGCACTGTAATTCACAAACCTGCAGAGTTATAAATGACAACTATCGTCCAAAAATATACTGAAGTAAGGCTGCCAAGAGGACTTGAAAGCGGGGCAGAATTGCAGGAAACCGATTTCAGGAGGTAGACTGGAATTGCATCGAAAGCATAGGAAAAGAGGCAGAACGTCCACAATGATGCACTTGGCCAAAAAGGGCGTATGCGTTTTTTCCTGAATATATTCAGGAAAAAACGCATACGCCCTTTTTGGCCAACCAAGCAAGCTTGCAAAGGAAATCTGCACTACAATGAAGTCTCACTTCCCCCCGGTCAAAAGGGCCATCTGAAAAAAGTGTAAAATCCAGAAAGGCAGGACAGGCCATGGAGAACTGGGAGCCTTGTTATGCTGATGGGCGGGATGTAAATTGCCAACAGACACTCGGGAGAAGTGTATGGTGTTTCCTGAAACATCTAAAAAACAAAGCAACAGAGCCTAGGGCACTTCCACTTATGGTCCTATAGCTTAGGGAAATTAAAATCAAAAAGATACAGCCACCCCAATGTTTGGGACGCCTCTGTTTACAAGAACCTCGTTTACCGTACAAGTTCAATATCACAGAAAGTGAAAAATGGATAAAGAACTTGTGGTACTTACGTACAATGCAGTATCACTCAGCAGTGAAATCTATGTCATCAGGCCCGTAGCAGCACAATGAGTGGATTCAGGTACGATGATTCTAACTGAAATAAGTCACACAGAGAAAGAAACATCATAAGATATCAGTAGTACACGGAATGTAAACTTGGCTACACAGGAACTGAATTACAGAACAGAACAGGGTCTCAAATTTAGAAAACCAACTTATGCTTGTTTAAGGGGAAAGGTGAGTTGGGGTGCTGCATAAAACCAGAGATTGAAATGAGCACAGATAAAGTTCCTTAAGCCAAATATGGAATAGACAAGAGCTACTCCTTGCTCAACGAAATGGACTCAACACCGCATATTAAACGCCTAAGAATGTACCTGACTCTTAAGTATCTTAAAACCTATGGATTGCTATGTCTCCGAAAGAGAATCAAGCATGTGTACAGGGACGTAAACGCAGCAGTGATAGGATTGGAGAGGTTCGGTGAGCAACTGAAGACCCTTTGAAGTCATATTGCATGGTACCCATTCCACGGGTTTCAACTACCCAGGTTTAAGGTATTCTTCCTTCAGCTAAAACATGCATGTGGAACCTAGAGTATGATCAACCATGTGATCGGGAGACGTGTTCAAATATGTCTCAGTTTTCGTACCCTGGTACTCGGGTGCAACATTCCAGACGCTTTACTAACACTCTCCCGACTTGGAGAGTCAGTCCCTTTAACCTCCTGTTTGGCCCAGTTTGCAATTTCTGCGGAAGATGAACAGGAATAGCGAGAACCAATGAGAGACTAGCTGGAGGTGTCTGGACGGGCAAATTTAACTCTCATTTCCCACCAGGAAGAGGAAATAACCAAAGGCTCAGCGTGCCGTGCTGGAACCAGATTAGGGCCTGAAGCCATCCTGCGGTGTTGCGGCCAGCTCACAAGAAAACGAGTTGAAGAAAGGAGCTCAGGGGCACTGTAATTCACAAACCTGCAGAGTTATAAATGACAACTATCGTCCAAAAATATACTGAAGTAAGGCTGCCAAGAGGACTTGAAAGCGGGGCAGAATTGCAGGAAACCGATTTCAGGAGGTAGACTGGAATTGCATCGAAAGCATAGGAAAAGAGGCAGAACGTCCACAATGATGCACTTGGCCAAAAAGGGCGTATGCGTTTTTTCCTGAATATATTCAGGAAAAAACGCATACGCCCTTTTTGGCCAACCAAGCAAGCTTGCAAAGGAAATCTGCACTACAATGAAGTCTCACTTCCCCCCGGTCAAAAGGGCCATCTGAAAAAAGTGTAAAATCCAGAAAGGCAGGACAGGCCATGGAGAACTGGGAGCCTTGTTATGCTGATGGGCGGGATGTAAATTGCCAACAGACACTCGGGAGAAGTGTATGGTGTTTCCTGAAACATCTAAAAAACAAAGCAACAGAGCCTAGGGCACTTCCACTTATGGTCCTATAGCTTAGGGAAATTAAAATCAAAAAGATACAGCCACCCCAATGTTTGGGACGCCTCTGTTTACAAGAACCTCGTTTACCGTACAAGTTCAATATCACAGAAAGTGAAAAATGGATAAAGAACTTGTGGTACTTACGTACAATGCAGTATCACTCAGCAGTGAAATCTATGTCATCAGGCCCGTAGCAGCACAATGAGTGGATTCAGGTACGATGATTCTAACTGAAATAAGTCACACAGAAAAAGAAACATCATAAGATATCAGTAATACACGGAATGTAAACTTGGCTACACAGGAACTGAATTACAGAACAGAACAGGGTCTCAAATTTAGAAAACCAACTTATGCTTGTTTAAGGGTAAAGGTGAGTTGGGGTGCTGCATAAAACCAGAGATTGAAATGAGCACAGATAAAGTTCCTTAAGCCAAATATGGAATAGACAAGAGCTACTCCTTGCTCAACGAAATGGACTCAACACCGCATATTAAACGCCTAAGAGTGTACCTGACTCTTAAGTATCTTAAAACCTATGGATTGCTATGTCTCCGAAAGAGAATCAAGCATGTGTACAGGGACGTAAACGCAGCAGTGATAGGATTGGAGAGGTTCGGTGAGCAAATGAAGACCCTTTGAAGTCATATTGCATGGTACCCATTCCACGGGTTTCAACTACCCAGGTTTAAGGTATTCTTCCTTCAGCTAAAACATGCATGTGGAACCTAGAGTATGATCAACCATGTGATCGGGAGACGTGTTCAAATATGTCTCAGTTTTCGTACCCTGGTACTCGGGTGCAACATTCCAGACGCTTTACTAACACTCTCCCGACTTGGAGAGTCAGTCCCTTTAACCTCCTGTTTGGCCCAGTTTGCAATTTCTGCGGAAGATGAACAGGAATAGCGAGAACCAATGAGAGACTAGCTGGAGGTGTCTGGACGGGCAAATTTAACTCTCATTTCCCACCAGGAAGAGGAAATAACCAAAGGCTCAGCGTGCCGTGCCGGAACCAGATTAGGGCCTGAAGCCATCCTGCGGTGTTGCGGCCAGCTCACAAGAAAGCGAGTTGAAGAAAGGAGCTCAGGGGCACTGTAATTCACAAACCTGCAGAGTTATAAATGACAACTATCGTCCAAAAATATACTGAAGTAAGGCTGCCAAGAGGACTTGAAAGCGGGGCAGAATTGCAGGAAACCGATTTCAGGAGGTAGACTGGAATTGCATCGAAAGCATAGGAAAAGAGGCAGAACGTCCACAATGATGCACTTGGCCAAAAAGGGCGTATGCGTTTTTTCCTGAATATATTCAGGAAAAAACGCATACGCCCTTTTTGGCCAACCAAGCAAGCTTGCAAAGGAAATCTGCACTACAATGAAGTCTCACTTCCCCCCGGTCAAAAGGGCCATCTGAAAAAAGTGTAAAATCCAGAAAGGCAGGACAGGCCATGGAGAACTGGGAGCCTTGTTATGCTGATGGGCGGGATGTAAATTGCCAACAGACACTCGGGAGAAGTGTATGGTGTTTCCTGAAACATCTAAAAAACAAAGCAACAGAGCCTAGGGCACTTCCACTTATGGTCCTATAGCTTAGGGAAATTAAAATCAAAAAGATACAGCCACCCCAATGTTTGGGACGCCTCTGTTTACAAGAACCTCGTTTACCGTACAAGTTCAATATCACAGAAAGTGAAAAATGGATAAAGAACTTGTGGTACTTACGTACAATGCAGTATCACTCAGCAGTGAAATCTATGTCATCAGGCCCGTAGCAGCACAATGAGTGGATTCAGGTACGATGATTCTAACTGAAATAAGTCACACAGAAAAAGAAACATCATAAGATATCAGTAATACACGGAATGTAAACTTGGCTACACAGGAACTGAATTACAGAACAGAACAGGGTCTCAAATTTAGAAAACCAACTTATGCTTGTTTAAGGGTAAAGGTGAGTTGGGGTGCTGCATAAAACCAGAGATTGAAATGAGCACAGATAAAGTTCCTTAAGCCAAATATGGAATAGACAAGAGCTACTCCTTGCTCAACGAAATGGACTCAACACCGCATATTAAACGCCTAAGAGTGTACCTGACTCTTAAGTATCTTAAAACCTATGGATTGCTATGTCTCCGAAAGAGAATCAAGCATGTGTACAGGGACGTAAACGCAGCAGTGATAGGATTGGAGAGGTTCGGTGAGCAAATGAAGACACTTTGAAGTCATATTGCATGGTACCCATTCCACGGGTTTCAACTACCCAGGTTTAAGGTATTCTTCCTTCAGCTAAAACATGCATGTGGAACCTAGAGTATGATCAACCATGTGATCGGGAGACGTGTTCAAATATGTCTCAGTTTTCGTACCCTGGTACTCGGGTGCAACATTCCAGATGCTTTACTAACACTCTCCCGACTTGGAGAGTCAGTCCCTTTAACCTCCTGTTTGGCCCAGTTTGCAATTTCTGCGGAAGATGAACAGGAATAGCGAGAACCAATGAGAGACTAGCTGGAGGTGTCTGGACGGGCAAATTTAACTCTCATTTCCCACCAGGAAGAGGAAATAACCAAAGGCTCAGCGTGCCGTGCCGGAACCAGATTAGGGCCTGAAGCCATCCTGCGGTGTTGCGGCCAGCTCACAAGAAAGCGAGTTGAAGAAAGGAGCTCAGGGGCACTGTAATTCACAAACCTGCAGAGTTATAAATGACAACTATCGTCCAAAAATATACTGAAGTAAGGCTGCCAAGAGGACTTGAAAGCGGGGCAGAATTGCAGGAAACCGATTTCAGGAGGTAGACTGGAATTGCATCGAAAGCATAGGAAAAGAGGCAGAACGTCCACAATGATGCACTTGGCCAAAAAGGGCGTATGCGTTTTTTCCTGAATATATTCAGGAAAAAACGCATACGCCCTTTTTGGCCAACCAAGCAAGCTTGCAAAGGAAATCTGCACTACAATGAAGTCTCACTTCCCCCCGGTCAAAAGGGCCATCTGAAAAAAGTGTAAAATCCAGAAAGGCAGGACAGGCCATGGAGAACTGGGAGCCTTGTTATGCTGATGGGCGGGATGTAAATTGCCAACAGACACTCGGGAGAAGTGTATGGTGTTTCCTGAAACATCTAAAAAACAAAGCAACAGAGCCTAGGGCACTTCCACTTATGGTCCTATAGCTTAGGGAAATTAAAATCAAAAAGATACAGCCACCCCAATGTTTGGGACGCCTCTGTTTACAAGAACCTCGTTTACCGTACAAGTTCAATATCACAGAAAGTGAAAAATGGATAAAGAACTTGTGGTACTTACGTACAATGCAGTATCACTCAGCAGTGAAATCTATGTCATCAGGCCCGTAGCAGCACAATGAGTGGATTCAGGTACGATGATTCTAACTGAAATAAGTCACACAGAAAAAGAAACATCATAAGATATCAGTAATACACGGAATGTAAACTTGGCTACACAGGAACTGAATTACAGAACAGAACAGGGTCTCAAATTTAGAAAACCAACTTATGCTTGTTTAAGGGGAAAGGTGAGTTGGGGTGCTGCATAAAACCAGAGATTGAAATGAGCACAGATAAAGTTCCTTAAGCCAAATATGGAATAGACAAGAGCTACTCCTTGCTCAACGAAATGGACTCAACACCGCATATTAAACGCCTAAGAGTGTACCTGACTCTTAAGTATCTTAAAACCTATGGATTGCTATGTCTCCGAAAGAGAATCAAGCATGTGTACAGGGACGTAAACGCAGCAGTGATAGGATTGGAGAGGTTCGGTGAGCAAATGAAGACCCTTTGAAGTCATATTGCATGGTACCCATTCCACGGGTTTCAACTACCCAGGTTTAAGGTATTCTTCCTTCAGCTAAAACATGCATGTGGAACCTAGAGTATGATCAACCATGTGATCGGGAGACGTGTTCAAATATGTCTCAGTTTTCGTACCCTGGTACTCGGGTGCAACATTCCAGACGCTTTACTAACACTCTCCCGACTTGGAGAGTCAGTCCCTTTAACCTCCTGTTTGGCCCAGTTTGCAATTTCTGCGGAAGATGAACAGGAATAGCGAGAACCAATGAGAGACTAGCTGGAGGTGTCTGGACGGGCAAATTTAACTCTCATTTCCCACCAGGAAGAGGAAATAACCAAAGGCTCAGCGTGCCGTGCCGGAACCAGATTAGGGCCTGAAGCCATCCTGCGGTGTTGCGGCCAGCTCACAAGAAAGCGAGTTGAAGAAAGGAGCTCAGGGGCACTGTAATTCACAAACCTGCAGAGTTATAAATGACAACTATCGTCCAAAAATATACTGAAGTAAGGCTGCCAAGAGGACTTGAAAGCGGGGCAGAATTGCAGGAAACCGATTTCAGGAGGTAGACTGGAATTGCATCGAAAGCATAGGAAAAGAGGCAGAACGTCCACAATGATGCACTTGGCCAAAAAGGGCGTATGCGTTTTTTCCTGAATATATTCAGGAAAAAACGCATACGCCCTTTTTGGCCAACCAAGCAAGCTTGCAAAGGAAATCTGCACTACAATGAAGTCTCACTTCCCCCCGGTCAAAAGGGCCATCTGAAAAAAGTGTAAAATCCAGAAAGGCAGGACAGGCCATGGAGAACTGGGAGCCTTGTTATGCTGATGGGCGGGATGTAAATTGCCAACAGACACTCGGGAGAAGTGTATGGTGTTTCCTGAAACATCTAAAAAACAAAGCAACAGAGCCTAGGGCACTTCCACTTATGGTCCTATAGCTTAGGGAAATTAAAATCAAAAAGATACAGCCACCCCAATGTTTGGGACGCCTCTGTTTACAAGAACCTCGTTTACCGTACAAGTTCAATATCACAGAAAGTGAAAAATGGATAAAGAACTTGTGGTACTTACGTACAATGCAGTATCACTCAGCAGTGAAATCTATGTCATCAGGCCCGTAGCAGCACAATGAGTGGATTCAGGTACGATGATTCTAACTGAAATAAGTCACACAGAAAAAGAAACATCATAAGATATCAGTAATACACGGAATGTAAACTTGGCTACACAGGAACTGAATTACAGAACAGAACAGGGTCTCAAATTTAGAAAACCAACTTATGCTTGTTT
This sequence comes from Globicephala melas, assembly GCF_963455315.2. Classification (NCBI taxonomy): domain Eukaryota; kingdom Metazoa; phylum Chordata; class Mammalia; order Artiodactyla; family Delphinidae; genus Globicephala; species Globicephala melas. The sequence continues at coordinate 28,969 of NW_027207618.1, forward strand.
AAGGGGAAAGGTGAGTTGGGGTGCTGCATAAAACCAGAGATTGAAATGAGCACAGATAAAGTTCCTTAAGCCAAATATGGAATAGACAAGAGCTACTCCTTGCTCAACGAAATGGACTCAACACCGCATATTAAACGCCTAAGAGTGTACCTGACTCTTAAGTATCTTAAAACCTATGGATTGCTATGTCTCCGAAAGAGAATCAAGCATGTGTACAGGGACGTAAACGCAGCAGTGATAGGATTGGAGAGGTTCGGTGAGCAAATGAAGACCCTTTGAAGTCATATTGCATGGTACCCATTCCACGGGTTTCAACTACACAGGTTTAAGGTATTCTTCCTTCAGCTAAAACATGCATGTGGAACCTAGAGTATGATCAACCATGTGATCGGGAGACGTGTTCAAATATGTCTCAGTTTTCGTACCCTGGTACTCGGGTGCAACATTCCAGACGCTTTACTAACACTCTCCCGACTTGGAGAGTCAGTCCCTTTAACCTCCTGTTTGGCCCAGTTTGCAATTTCTGCGGAAGATGAACAGGAATAGCGAGAACCAATGAGAGACTAGCTGGAGGTGTCTGGACGGGCAAATTTAACTCTCATTTCCCACCAGGAAGAGGAAATAACCAAAGGCTCAGCGTGCCGTGCCGGAACCAGATTAGGGCCTGAAGCCATCCTGCGGTGTTGCGGCCAGCTCACAAGAAAGCGAGTTGAAGAAAGGAGCTCAGGGGCACTGTAATTCACAAACCTGCAGAGTTATAAATGACAACTATCGTCCAAAAATATACTGAAGTAAGGCTGCCAAGAGGACTTGAAAGCGGGGCAGAATTGCAGGAAACCGATTTCAGGAGGTAGACTGGAATTGCATCGAAAGCATAGGAAAAGAGGCAGAACGTCCACAATGATGCACTTGGCCAAAAAGGGCGTATGCGTTTTTTCCTGAATATAGTCAGGAAAAAACGCATACGCCCTTTTTGGCCAACCAAGCAAGCTTGCAAAGGAAATCTGCACTACAATGAAGTCTCACTTCCCCCCGGTCAAAAGGGCCATCTGAAAAAAGTGTAAAATCCAGAAAGGCAGGACAGGCCATGGAGAACTGGGAGCCTTGTTATGCTGATGGGCGGGATGTAAATTGCCAACAGACACTCGGGAGAAGTGTATGGTGTTTCCTGAAACATCTAAAAAACAAAGCAACAGAGCCTAGGGCACTTCCACTTATGGTCCTATAGCTTAGGGAAATTAAAATCAAAAAGATACAGCCACCCCAATGTTTGGGACGCCTCTGTTTACAAGAACCTCGTTTACCGTACAAGTTCAATATCACAGAAAGTGAAAAATGGATAAAGAACTTGTGGTACTTACGTACAATGCAGTATCACTCAGCAGTGAAATCTATGTCATCAGGCCCGTAGCAGCACAATGAGTGGATTCAGGTACGATGATTCTAACTGAAATAAGTCACACAGAAAAAGAAACATCATAAGATATCAGTAATACACGGAATGTAAACTTGGCTACACAGGAACTGAATTACAGAACAGAACAGGGTCTCAAATTTAGAAAACCAACTTATGCTTGTTTAAAGGGAAAGGTGAGTTGGGGTGCTGCATAAAACCAGAGATTGAAATGAGCACAGATAAAGTTCCTTAAGCCAAATATGGAATAGACAAGAGCTACTCCTTGCTCAACGAAATGGACTCAACACCGCATATTAAACGCCTAAGAGTGTACCTGACTCTTAAGTATCTTAAAACCTATGGATTGCTATGTCTCCGAAAGAGAATCAAGCATGTGTACAGGGACGTAAACGCAGCAGTGATAGGATTGGAGAGGTTCGGTGAGCAAATGAAGACCCTTTGAAGTCATATTGCATGGTACCCATTCCACGGGTTTCAACTACCCAGGTTTAAGGTATTCTTCCTTCAGCTAAAACATGCATGTGGAACCTAGAGTATGATCAACCATGTGATCGGGAGACGTGTTCAAATATGTCTCAGTTTTCGTACCCTGGTACTCGGGTGCAACATTCCAGACGCTTTACTAACACTCTCCCGACTTGGAGAGTCAGTCCCTTTAACCTCCTGTTTGGCCCAGTTTGCAATTTCTGCGGAAGATGAACAGGAATAGCGAGAACCAATGAGAGACTAGCTGGAGGTGTCTGGACGGGCAAATTTAACTCTCATTTCCCACCAGGAAGAGGAAATAACCAAAGGCTCAGCGTGCCGTGCCGGAACCAGATTAGGGCCTGAAGCCATCCTGCGGTGTTGCAGCCAGCTCACAAGAAAGCGAGTTGTAGAAAGGAGCTCAGGGGCACTGTAATTCACAAACCTGCAGAGTTATAAATGACAACTATCGTCCAAAAATATACTGAAGTAAGGCTGCCAAGAGGACTTGAAAGCGGGGCAGAATTGCAGGAAACCGATTTCAGGAGGTAGACTGGAATTGCATTGAAAGCATAGGAAAAGAGGCAGAACGTCCACAATGATGCACTTGGCCAAAAAGGGCGTATGCGTTTTTTCCTGAATATATTCAGGAAAAAACGCATACGCCCTTTTTGGCCAACCAAGCAAGCTTGCAAAGGAAATCTGCACTACAATGAAGTCTCACTTCCCCCCGGTCAAAAGGGCCATCTGAAAAAAGTGTAAAATCCAGAAAGGCAGGACAGGCCATGGAGAACTGGGAGCCTTGTTATGCTGATGGGCGGGCTGTAAATTGCCAACAGACACTCGGGAGAAGTGTATGGTGTTTCCTGAAACATCTAAAAAACAAAGCAACAGAGCCTAGGGCACTTCCACTTATGGTCCTATAGCTTAGGGAAATTAAAATCAAAAAGATACAGCCACCACAATGTTTGGGACGCCTCTGTTTACAAGAACCTCGTTTACCGTACAAGTTCAATATCACAGAAAGTGAAAAATGGATAAAGAACTTGTGGTACTTACGTACAATGCAGTATCACTCAGCAGTGAAATCTATGTCATCAGGCCCGTAGCAGCACAATGAGTGGATTCAGGTACGATGATTCTAACTGAAATAAGTCACACAGAAAAAGAAACATCATAAGATATCAGTAATACACGGAATGTAAACTTGGCTACACAGGAACTGAATTACAGAACAGAACAGGGTCTCAAATTTAGAAAACCAACTTATGCTTGTTTAAAGGGAAAGGTGAGTTGGGGTGCTGCATAAAACCAGAGATTGAAATGAGCACAGATAAAGTTCCTTAAGCCAAATATGGAATAGACAAGAGCTACTCCTTGCTCAACGAAATGGACTCAACACCGCATATTAAACGCCTAAGAGTGTACCTGACTCTTAAGTATCTTAAAACCTATGGATTGCTATGTCTCCGAAAGAGAATCAAGCATGTGTACAGGGACGTAAACGCAGCAGTGATAGGATTGGAGAGGTTCGGTGAGCAAATGAAGACCCTTTGAAGTCATATTGCATGGTACCCATTCCACGGGTTTCAACTACCCAGGTTTAAGGTATTCTTCCTTCAGCTAAAACATGCATGTGGAACCTAGAGTATGATCAACCATGTGATCGGGAGACGTGTTCAAATATGTCTCAGTTTTCGTACCCTGGTACTCGGGTGCAACATTCCAGACGCTTTACTAACACTCTCCCGACTTGGAGAGTCAGTCCCTTTAACCTCCTGTTTGGCCCAGTTTGCAATTTCTGCGGAAGATGAACAGGAATAGCGAGAACCAATGAGAGACTAGCTGGAGGTGTCTGGACGGGCAAATTTAACTCTCATTTCCCACCAGGAAGAGGAAATAACCAAAGGCGCAGCGTGCCGTGCCGGAACCAGATTAGGGCCTGAAGCCATCCTGCGGTGTTGCGGCCAGCTCACAAGAAAGCGAGTTGAAGAAAGGAGCTCAGGGGCACTGTAATTCACAAACCTGCAGAGTTATAAATGACAACTATCGTCCAAAAATATACTGAAGTAAGGCTGCCAAGAGGACTTGAAAGCGGGGCAGAATTGCAGGAAACCGATTTCAGGAGGTAGACTGGAATTGCATTGAAAGCATAGGAAAAGAGGCAGAACGTCCACAATGATGCACTTGGCCAAAAAGGGCGTATGCGTTTTTTCCTGAATATAGTCAGGAAAAAACGCATACGCCCTTTTTGGCCAACCAAGCAAGCTTGCAAAGGAAATCTGCACTACAATGAAGTCTCACTTCCCCCCGGTCAAAAGGGCCATCTGAAAAAAGTGTAAAATCCAGAAAGGCAGGACAGGCCATGGAGAACTGGGAGCCTTGTTATGCTGATGGGCGGGATGTAAATTGCCAACAGACACTCGGGAGAAGTGTATGGTGTTTCCTGAAACATCTAAAAAACAAAGCAATAGAGCCTAGGGCACTTCCACTTATGGTCCTATAGCTTAGGGAAATTAAAATCAAAAAGATACAGCCACCCCAATGTTTGGGACGCCTCTGTTTACAAGAACCTCGTTTACCGTACAAGTTCAATATCACAGAAAGTGAAAAATGGATAAAGAACTTGTGGTACTTACGTACAATGCAGTATCACTCAGCAGTGAAATCTATGTCATCAGGCCCGTAGCAGCACAATGAGTGGATTCAGGTACGATGATTCTAACTGAAATAAGTCACACAGAAAAAGAAACATCATAAGATATCAGTAATACACGGAATGTAAACTTGGCTACACAGGAACTGAATTACAGAACAGAACAGGGTCTCAAATTTAGAAAACCACCTTATGCTTGTTTAAGGGGAAAGGTGAGTTGGGGTGCTGCATAAAACCAGAGATTGAAATGAGCACAGATAAAGTTCCTTAAGCCAAATATGGAATAGACAAGAGCTACTCCTTGCTCAACGAAATGGACTCAACACCGCATATTAAACGCCTAAGAGTGTACCTGACTCTTAAGTATCTTAAAACCTATGGATTGCTATGTCTCCGAAAGAGAATCAAGCATGTGTACAGGGACGTAAACGCAGCAGTGATAGGATTGGAGAGGTTCGGTGAGCAAATGAAGACCCTTTGAAGTCATATTGCATGGTACCCTTTCCACGGGTTTCAACTACCCAGGTTTAAGGTATTCTTCCTTCAGCTAAAACATGCATGTGGAACCTAGAGTATGATCAACCATGTGATCGGGAGACGTGTTCAAATATGTCTCAGTTTTCGTACCCTGGTACTCGGGTGCAACATTCCAGACGCTTTACTAACACTCTCCCGACTTGGAGAGTCAGTCCCTTTAACCTCCTGTTTGGCCCAGTTTGCAATTTCTGCGGAAGATGAACAGGAATAGCGAGAACCAATGAGAGACTAGCTGGAGGTGTCTGGACGGGCAAATTTAACTCTCATTTCCCACCAGGAAGAGGAAATAACCAAAGGCTCAGCGTGCCGTGCCGGAACCAGATTAGGGCCTGAAGCCATCCTGCGGTGTTGCGGCCAGCTCACAAGAAAGCGAGTTGAAGAAAGGAGCTCAGGGGCACTGTAATTCACAAACCTGCAGAGTTATAAATGACAACTATCGTCCAAAAATATACTGAAGTAAGGCTGCCAAGAGGACTTGAAAGCGGGGCAGAATTGCAGGAAACCGATTTCAGGAGGTAGACTGGAATTGCATTGAAAGCATAGGAAAAGAGGCAGAACGTCCACAATGATGCACTTGGCCAAAAAGGGCGTATGCGTTTTTTCCTGAATATATTCAGGAAAAAACGCATACGCCCTTTTTGGCCAACCAAGCAAGCTTGCAAAGGAAATCTGCACTACAATGAAGTCTCACTTCCCCCCGGTCAAAAGGGCCATCTGAAAAAAGTGTAAAATCCAGAAAGGCAGGACAGGCCATGGAGAACTGGGAGCCTTGTTATGCTGATGGGCGGGATGTAAATTGCCAACAGACACTCGGGAGAAGTGTATGGTGTTTCCTGAAACATCTAAAAAACAAAGCAACAGAGCCTAGGGCACTTCCACTTATGGTCCTATAGCTTAGGGAAATTAAAATCAAAAAGATACAGCCACCCCAATGTTTGGGACGCCTCTGTTTACAAGAACCTCGTTTACCGTACAAGTTCAATATCACAGAAAGTGAAAAATGGATAAAGAACTTGTGGTACTTACGTACAATGCAGTATCACTCAGCAGTGAAATCTATGTCATCAGGCCCGTAGCAGCACAATGAGTGGATTCAGGTACGATGATTCTAACTGAAATAAGTCACACAGAAAAAGAAACATCATAAGATATCAGTAATACACGGAATGTAAACTTGGCTACACAGGAACTGAATTACAGAACAGAACAGGGTCTCAAATTTAGAAAACCACCTTATGCTTGTTTAAGGGTAAAGGTGAGTTGGGGTGCTGCATAAAACCAGAGATTGAAATGAGCACAGATAAAGTTCCTTAAGCCAAATATGGAATAGACAAGAGCTACTCCTTGCTCAACGAAATGGACTCAACACCGCATATTAAACGCCTAAGAATGTACCTGACTCTTAAGTATCTTAAAACCTATGGATTGCTATGTCTCCGAAAGAGAATCAAGCATGTGTACAGGGACGTAAACGCAGCAGTGATAGGATTGGAGAGGTTCGGTGAGCAAATGAAGACCCTTTGAAGTCATATTGCATGGTACCCATTCCACGGGTTTCAACTACCCAGGTTTAAGATATTCTTCCTTCAGCTAAAACATGCATGTGGAACCTAGAGTATGATCAACCATGTGATCGGGAGACGTGTTCAAATATGTCTCAGTTTTCGTACCCTGGTACTCGGGTGCAACATTCCAGACGCTTTACTAACACTCTCCCGACTTGGAGAGTCAGTCCCTTTAACCTCCTGTTTGGCCCAGTTTGCAATTTCTGTGGAAGATGAACAGGAATAGCGAGAACCAATGAGAGACTAGCTGGAGGTGTCTGGACGGGCAAATTTAACTCTCATTTCCCACCAGGAAGAGGAAATAACCAAAGGTTCAGCGTGCCGTGCCGGAACCAGATTAGGGCCTGAAGCCATCCTGCGGTGTTGCGGCCAGCTCACAAGAAAACGAGTTGAAGAAAGGAGCTCAGGGGCACTGTAATTCACAAACCTGCAGAGTTATAAATGACAACTATCGTCCAAAAATATACTGAAGTAAGGCTGCCAAGAGGACTTGAAAGCGGGGCAGAATTGCAGGAAACCGATTTCAGGAGGTAGACTGGAATTGCATTGAAAGCATAGGAAAAGAGGCAGAACGTCCACAATGATGCACTTGGCCAAAAAGGGCGTATGCGTTTTTTCCTGAATATATTCAGGAAAAAACGCATACGCCCTTTTTGGCCAACCAAGCAAGCTTGCAAAGGAAATCTGCACTACAATGAAGTCTCACTTCCCCCCGGTCAAAAGGGCCATCTGAAAAAAGTGTAAAATCCAGAAAGGCAGGACAGGCCATGGAGAACTGGGAGCCTTGTTATGCTGATGGGCGGGATGTAAATTGCCAACAGACACTTGGGAGAAGTGTATGGTGTTTCCTGAAACATCTAAAAAACAAAGCAACAGAGCCTAGGGCACTTCCACTTATGGTCCTATAGCTTAGGGAGATTAAAATCAAAAAGATACAGCCACCCCAATGTTTGGGACGCCTCTGTTTACAAGAACCTCGTTTACCGTACAAGTTCAATATCACAGAAAGTGAAAAATGGATAAAGAACTTGTGGTACTTACGTACAATGCAGTATCACTCAGCAGTGAAATCTATGTCATCAGGCCCGTAGCAGCACAATGAGTGGATTCAGGTACGATGATTCTAACTGAAATAAGTCACACAGAAAAAGAAACATCATAAGATATCAGTAATACACGGAATGTAAACTTGGCTACACAGGAACTGAATTACAGAACAGAACAGGGTCTCAAATTTAGAAAACCAACTTATGCTTGTTTAAGGGGAAAGGTGAGTTGGGGTGCTGCATAAAACCAGAGATTGAAATGAGCACAGATAAAGTTCCTTAAGCCAAATATGGAATAGACAAGAGCTACTCCTTGCTCAACGAAATGGACTCAACACCGCATATTAAACGCCTAAGAATGTACCTGACTCTTAAGTATCTTAAAACCTATGGATTGCTATGTCTCCGAAAGAGAATCAAGCATGTGTACAGGGACGTAAACGCAGCAGTGATAGGATTGGAGAGGTTCGGTGAGCAAATGAAGACCCTTTGAAGTCATATTGCATGGTACCCATTCCACGGGTTTCAACTACCCAGGTTTAAGGTATTCTTCCTTCAGCTAAAACATGCATGTGGAACCTAGAGTATGATCAACCATGTGATCGGGAGACGTGTTCAAATATGTCTCAGTTTTCGTACCCTGGTACTCGGGTGCAACATTCCAGACGCTTTACTAACACTCTCCCGACTTGGAGAGTCAGTCCCTTTAACCTCCTGTTTGGCCCAGTTTGCAATTTCTGCGGAAGATGAACAGGAATAGCGAGAACCAATGAGAGACTAGCTGGAGGTGTCTGGACGGGCAAATTTAACTCTCATTTCCCACCAGGAAGAGGAAATAACCATAGGCTCAGCGTGCCGTGCCGGAACCAGATTAGGGCCTGAAGCCATCCTGCGGTGTTGCGGCCAGCTCACAAGAAAACGAGTTGAAGAAAGGAGCTCAGGGGCACTGTAATTCACAAACCTGCAGAGTTATAAATGACAACTATCGTCCAAAAATATACTGAAGTAAGGCTGCCAAGAGGACTTGAAAGCGGGGCAGAATTGCAGGAAACCGATTTCAGGAGGTAGACTGGAATTGCATCGAAAGCATAGGAAAAGAGGCAGAACGTCCACAATGATGCACTTGGCCAAAAAGGGCGTATGCGTTTTTTCCTGAATATAGTCAGGAAAAAACGCATACGCCCTTTTTGGCCAACCAAGCAAGCTTGCAAAGGAAATCTGCACTACAATGAAGTCTCACTTCCCCCCGGTCAAAAGGGCCATCTGAAAAAAGTGTAAAATCCAGAAAGGCAGGACAGGCCATGGAGAACTGGGAGCCTTGTTATGCTGATGGGCGGGATGTAAATTGCCAACAGACACTCGGGAGAAGTGTATGGTGTTTCCTGAAACATCTAAAAAACAAAGCAACAGAGCCTAGGGCACTTCCACTTATGGTCCTATAGCTTAGGGAAATTAAAATCAAAAAGATACAGCCACCCCAATGTTTGGGACGCCTCTGTTTACAAGAACCTCGTTTACCGTACAAGTTCAATATCACAGAAAGTGAAAAATGGATAAAGAACTTGTGGTACTTACGTACAATGCAGTATCACTCAGCAGTGAAATCTATGTCATCAGGCCCGTAGCAGCACAATGAGTGGATTCAGGTACGATGATTCTAACTGAAATAAGTCACACAGAAAAAGAAACATCATAAGATATCAGTAATACACGGAATGTAAACTTGGCTACACAGGAACTGAATTACAGAACAGAACAGGGTCTCAAATTTAGAAAACCAACTTATGCTTGTTTAAGGGGAAAGGTGAGTTGGGGTGCTGCATAAAACCAGAGATTGAAATGAGCACAGATAAAGTTCCTTAAGCCAAATATGGAATAGACAAGAGCTACTCCTTGCTCAACGAAATGGACTCAACACCGCATATTAAACGCCTAAGAGTGTACCTGACTCTTAAGTATCTTAAAACCTATGGATTGCTATGTCTCCGAAAGAGAATCAAGCATGTGTACAGGGACGTAAACGCAGCAGTGATAGGATTGGAGAGGTTCGGTGAGCAAATGAAGACCCTTTGAAGTCATATTGCATGGTACCCATTCCACGGGTTTCAACTACCCAGGTTTAAGGTATTCTTCCTTCAGCTAAAACATGCATGTGGAACCTAGAGTATGATCAACCATGTGATCGGGAGACGTGTTCAAATATGTCTCAGTTTTCGTACCCTGGTACTCGGGTGCAACATTCCAGACGCTTTACTAACACTCTCCCGACTTGGAGAGTCAGTCCCTTTAACCTCCTGTTTGGCCCAGTTTGCAATTTCTGCGGAAGATGAACAGGAATAGCGAGAACCAATGAGAGACTAGCTGGAGGTGTCTGGACGGGCAAATTTAACTCTCATTTCCCACCAGGAAGAGGAAATAACCAAAGGCTCAGCGTGCCATGCCGGAACCAGATTAGGGCCTGAAGCCATCCTGCGGTGTTGCGGCCAGCTCACAAGAAAACGAGTTGAAGAAAGGAGCTCAGGGGCACTGTAATTCACAAACCTGCAGAGTTATAAATGACAACTATCGTCCAAAAATATACTGAAGTAAGGCTGCCAAGAGGACTTGAAAGCGGGGCAGAATTGCAGGAAACCGATTTCAGGAGGTAGACTGGAATTGCATCGAAAGCATAGGAAAAGAGGCAGAACGTCCACAATGATGCACTTGGCCAAAAAGGGCGTATGCGTTTTTTCCTGAATATATTCAGGAAAAAACGCATACGCCCTTTTTGGCCAACCAAGCAAGCTTGCAAAGGAAATCTGCACTACAATGAAGTCTCACTTCCCCCCGGTCAAAAGGGCCATCTGAAAAAAGTGTAAAATCCAGAAAGGCAGGACAGGCCATGGAGAACTGGGAGCCTTGTTATGCTGATGGGCGGGATGTAAATTGCCAACAGACACTCGGGAGAAGTGTATGGTGTTTCCTGAAACATCTAAAAAACAAAGCAACAGAGCCTAGGGCACATCCACTTATGGTCCTATAGCTTAGGGAAATTAAAATCAAAAAGATACAGCCACCCCAATGTTTGGGACGCCTCTGTTTACAAGAACCTCGTTTACCGTACAAGTTCAATATCACAGAAAGTGAAAAATGGATAAAGAACTTGTGGTACTTACGTACAATGCAGTATCACTCAGCAGTGAAATCTATGTCATCAGGCCCGTAGCAGCACAATGAGTGGATTCAGGTACGATGATTCTAACTGAAATAAGTCACACAGAAAAAGAAACATCATAAGATATCAGTAATACACGGAATGTAAACTTGGCTACACAGGAACTGAATTACAGAACAGAACAGGGTCTCAAATTTAGAAAACCAACTTATGCTTGTTTAAGGGGAAAGGTGAGTTGGGGTGCTGCATAAAACCAGAGATTGAAATGAGCACAGATAAAGTTCCTTAAGCCAAATATGGAATAGACAAGAGCTACTCCTTGCTCAACGAAATGGACTCAACACCGCATATTAAACGCCTAAGAATGTACCTGACTCTTAAGTATCTTAAAACCTATGGATTGCTATGTCTCCGAAAGAGAATCAAGCATGTGTACAGGGACATAAACGCAGCAGTGATAGGATTGGAGAGGTTCGGTGAGCAAATGAAGACCCTTTGAAGTCATATTGCATGGTACCCATTCCACGGGTTTCAACTACCCAGGTTTAAGGTATTCTTCCTTCAGCTAAAACATGCATGTGGAACCTAGAGTATGATCAACCATGTGATCGGGAGACGTGTTCAAATATGTCTCAGTTTTCGTACCCTGGTACTCGGGTGCAACATTCCAGACGCTTTACTAACACTCTCCCGACTTGGAGAGTCAGTCCCTTTAACCTCCTGTTTGGCCCAGTTTGCAATTTCTGCGGAAGATGAACAGGAATAGCGAGAACCAATGAGAGACTAGCTGGAGGTGTCTGGACGGGCAAATTTAACTCTCATTTCCCACCAGGAAGAGGAAATAACCAAAGGCTCAGCGTGCCGTGCCGGAACCAGATTAGGGCCTGAAGCCATCCTGCGGTGTTGCGGCCAGCTAACAAGAAAACGAGTTGAAGAAAGGAGCTCAGGGGCACTGTAATTCACAAACCTGCAGAGTTATAAATGACAACTATCGTCCAAAAATATACTGAAGTAAGGCTGCCAAGAGGACTTGAAAGCGGGGCAGAATTGCAGGAAACCGATTTCAGGAGGTAGACTGGAATTGCATTGAAAGCATAGGAAAAGAGGCAGAACGTCCACAATGATGCACTTGGCCAAAAAGGGCGTATGCGTTTTTTCCTGAATATATTCAGGAAAAAACGCATACGCCCTTTTTGGCCAACCAAGCAAGCTTGCAAAGGAAATCTGCACTACAATGAAGTCTCACTTCCCCCCGGTCAAAAGGGCCATCTGAAAAAAGTGTAAAATCCAGAAAGGCAGGACAGGCCATGGAGAACTGGGAGCCTTGTTATGCTGATGGGCGGGATGTAAATTGCCAACAGACACTCGGGAGAAGTGTATGGTGTTTCCTGAAACGTCTAAAAAACAAAGCAACAGAGCCTAGGGCACTTCCACTTATGGTCCTATAGCTTAGGGAAATTAAAATCAAAAAGATACAGCCACCCCAATGTTTGGGACGCCTCTGTTTACAAGAACCTCGTTTACCATACAAGTTCAATATCACAGAAAGTGAAAAATGGATAAAGAACTTGTGGTACTTACGTACAATGCAGTATCACTCAGCAGTGAAATCTATGTCATCAGGCCCGTAGCAGCACAATGAGTGGATTCAGGTACGATGATTCTAACTGAAATAAGTCACACAGAAAAAGAAACATCATAAGATATCAGTAATACACGGAATGTAAACTTGGCTACACAGGAACTGAATTACAGAACAGAACAGGGTCTCAAATTTAGAAAACCAACTTATGCTTGTTTAAGGGGAAAGGTGAGTTGGGGTGCTGCATAAAACCAGAGATTGAAATGAGCACAGATAAAGTTCCTTAAGCCAAATATGGAATAGACAAGAGCTACTCCTTGCTCAACGAAATGGACTCAACACCGCATATTAAACGCCTAAGAATGTACCTGACTCTTAAGTATCTTAAAACCTATGGATTGCTATGTCTCCGAAAGAGAATCAAGCATGTGTACAGGGACGTAAACGCAGCAGTGATAGGATTGGAGAGGTTCGGTGAGCAAATGAAGACCCTTTGAAGTCATATTGCATGGTACCCATTCCACGGGTTTCAACTACCCAGGTTTAAGGTATTCTTCCTTCAGCTAAAACATGCATGTGGAACCTAGAGTATGATCAACCATGTGATCGGGAGACGTGTTCAAATATGTCTCAGTTTTCGTACCCTGGTACTCGGGTGCAACATTCCAGACGCTTTACTAACACTCTCCCGACTTGGAGAGTCAGTCCCTTTAACCTCCTGTTTGGCCCAGTTTGCAATTTCTGCGGAAGATGAACAGGAATAGCGAGAACCAATGAGAGACTAGCTGGAGGTGTCTGGACGGGCAAATTTAACTCTCATTTCCCACCAGGAAGAGGAAATAACCAAAGGCTCAGCGTGCCGTGCCGGAACCAGATTAGGGCCTGAAGCCATCCTGCGGTGTTGCGGCCAGCTCACAAGAAAGCGAGTTGAAGAAAGGAGCTCAGGGACACTGTAATTCACAAACCTGCAGAGTTATAAATGACAACTATCGTCCAAAAATATACTGAAGTAAGGCTGCCAAGAGGACTTGAAAGCGGGGCAGAATTGCAGGAAACCGATTTCAGGAGGTAGACTGGAATTGCATCGAAAGCATAGGAAAAGAGGCAGAACGTCCACAATGATGCACTTGGCCAAAAAGGGCGTATGCGTTTTTTCCTGAATATATTCAGGAAAAAACGCATACGCCCTTTTTGGCCAACCAAGCAAGCTTGCAAAGGAAATCTGCACTACAATGAAGTCTCACTTCCCCCCGGTCAAAAGGGCCATCTGAAAAAAGTGTAAAATCCAGAAAGGCAGGACAGGCCATGGAGAACTGGGAGCCTTGTTATGCTGATGGGCGGGATGTAAATTGCCAACAGACACTCGGGAGAAGTGTATGGTGTTTCCTGAAACATCTAAAAAACAAAGCAACAGAGCCTAGGGCACTTCCACTTATGGTCCTATAGCTTAGGGAAATTAAAATCAAAAAGATACAGCCACCCCAATGTTTGGGACGCCTCTGTTTACAAGAACCTCGTTTACCGTACAAGTTCAATATCACAGAAAGTGAAAAATGGATAAAGAACTTGTGGTACTTACGTACAATGCAGTATCACTCAGCAGTGAAATCTATGTCATCAGGCCCGTAGCAGCACAATGAGTGAATTCAGGTACGATGATTCTAACTGAAATAAGTCACACAGAAAAAGAAACATCATAAGATATCAGTAATACACGGAATGTAAACTTGGCTACACAGGAACTGAATTACAGAACAGAACAGGGTCTCAAATTTAGAAAACCAACTTATGCTTGTTTAAGGGGAAAGGTGAGTTGGGGTGCTGCATAAAACCAGAGATTGAAATGAGCACAGATAAAGTTCCTTAAGCCAAATATGGAATAGACAAGAGCTACTCCTTGCTCAACGAAATGGACTCAACACCGCATATTAAACGCCTAAGAGTGTACCTGACTCTTAAGTATCTTAAAACCTATGGATTGCTATGTCTCCGAAAGAGAATCAAGCATGTGTACAGGGACATAAACGCAGCAGTGATAGGATTGGAGAGGTTCGGTGAGCAAATGAAGACCCTTTGAAGTCATATTGCATGGTACCCATTCCACGGGTTTCAACTACCCAGGTTTAAGGTATTCTTCCTTCAGCTAAAACATGCATGTGGAACCTAGAGTATGATCAACCATGTGATCGGGAGACGTGTTCAAATATATCTCAGTTTTCGTACCCTGGTACTCGGGTGCAACATTCCAGACGCTTTACTAACACTCTCCCGACTTGGAGAGTCAGTCCCTTTAACCTCCTGTTTGGCCCAGTTTGCAATTTCTGCGGAAGATGAACAGGAATAGCGAGAACCAATGAGAGACTAGCTGGAGGTGTCTGGACGGGCAAATTTAACTCTCATTTCCCACCAGGAAGAGGAAATAACCAAAGGCTCAGCGTGCCGTGCCGGAACCAGATTAGGGCCTGAAGCCATCCTGCGGTGTTGCGGCCAGCTCACAAGAAAGCGAGTTGAAGAAAGGAGCTCAGGGGCACTGTAATTCACAAACCTGCAGAGTTATAAATGACAACTATCGTCCAAAAATATACTGAAGTAAGGCTGCCAAGAGGACTTGAAAGCGGGGCAGAATTGCAGGAAACCGATTTCAGGAGGTAGACTGGAATTGCATTGAAAGCATAGGAAAAGAGGCAGAACGTCCACAATGATGCACTTGGCCAAAAAGGGCGTATGCGTTTTTTCCTGAATATATTCAGGAAAAAACGCATACGCCCTTTTTGGCCAACCAAGCAAGCTTGCAAAGGAAATCTGCACTACAATGAAGTCTCACTTCCCCCCGGTCAAAAGGGCCATCTGAAAAAAGTGTAAAATCCAGAAAGGCAGGACAGGCCATGGAGAACTGGGAGCCTTGTTATGCTGATGGGCGGGATGTAAATTGCCAACAGACACTCGGGAGAAGTGTATGGTGTTTCCTGAAACATCTAAAAAACAAAGCAACAGAGCCTAGGGCACTTCCACTTATGGTCCTATAGCTTAGGGAAATTAAAATCAAAAAGATACAGCCACCCCAATGTTTGGGACGCCTCTGTTTACAAGAACCTCGTTTACCGTACAAGTTCAATATCACAGAAAGTGAAAAATGGATAAAGAACTTGTGGTACTTACGTACAATGCAGTATCACTCAGCAGTGAAATCTATGTCATCAGGCCCGTAGCAGCACAATGAGTGGATTCAGGTACGATGATTCTAACTGAAATAAGTCACACAGAAAAAGAAACATCATAAGATATCAGTAATACACGGAATGTAAACTTGGCTACACAGGAACTGAATTACAGAACAGAACAGGGTCTCAAATTTAGAAAACCAACTTATGCTTGTTTAAGGGGAAAGGTGAGTTGGGGTGCTGCATAAAACCAGAGATTGAAATGAGCACAGATAAAGTTCCTTAAGCCAAATATGGAATAGACAAGAGCTACTCCTTGCTCAACGAAATGGACTCAACACCGCATATTAAACGCCTAAGAGTGTACCTGACTCTTAAGTATCTTAAAACCTATGGATTGCTATGTCTCCGAAAGAGAATCAAGCATGTGTACAGGGACATAAACGCAGCAGTGATAGGATTGGAGAGGTTCGGTGAGCAAATGAAGACCCTTTGAAGTCATATTGCATGGTACCCATTCCACGGGTTTCAACTACCCAGGTTTAAGGTATTCTTCCTTCAGCTAAAACATGCATGTGGAACCTAGAGTATGATCAACCATGTGATCGGGAGACGTGTTCAAATATGTCTCAGTTTTCGTACCCTGGTACTCGGGTGCAACATTCCAGACGCTTTACTAACACTCTCCCGACTTGGAGAGTCAGTCCCTTTAACCTCCTGTTTGGCCCAGTTTGCAATTTCTGCGGAAGATGAACAGGAATAGCGAGAACCAATGGGAGACTAGCTGGAGGTGTCTGGACGGGCAAATTTAACTCTCATTTCCCACCAGGAAGAGGAAATAACCAAAGGCTCAGCGTGCCGTGCCGGAACCAGATTAGGGCCTGAAGCCATCCTGCGGTGGTGCGGCCAGCTCACAAGAAAGCGAGTTGAAGAAAGGAGCTCAGGGGCACTGTAATTCACAAACCTGCAGAGTTATAAATGACAACTATCGTCCAAAAATATACTGAAGTAAGGCTGCCAAGAGGACTTGAAAGCGGGGCAGAATTGCAGGAAACCGATTTCAGGAGGTAGACTGGAATTGCATTGAAAGCATAGGAAAAGAGGCAGAACGTCCACAATGATGCACTTGGCCAAAAAGGGCGTATGCGTTTTTTCCTGAATATATTCAGGAAAAAACGCATACGCCCTTTTTGGCCAACCAAGCAAGCTTGCAAAGGAAATCTGCACTACAATGAAGTCTCACTTCCCCCCGGTCAAAAGGGCCATCTGAAAAAAGTGTAAAATCCAGAAAGGCAGGACAGGCCATGGAGAACTGGGAGCCTTGTTATGCTGATGGGCGGGATGTAAATTGCCAACAGACACTCCGGAGAAGTGTATGGTGTTTCCTGAAACATCTAAAAAACAAAGCAACAGAGCCTAGGGCACTTCCACTTATGGTCCTATAGCTTAGGGAAATTAAAATCAAAAAGATACAGCCACCCCAATGTTTGGGACGCCTCTGTTTACAAGAACCTCGTTTACCGTACAAGTTCAATATCACAGAAAGTGAAAAATGGATAAAGAACTTGTGGTACTTACGTACAATGCAGTATCACTCAGCAGTGAAATCTATGTCATCAGGCCCGTAGCAGCACAATGAGTGGATTCAGGTACGATGATTCTAACTGAAATAAGTCACACAGAAAAAGAAACATCATAAGATATCAGTAATACACGGAATGTAAACTTGGCTACACAGGAACTGAATTACAGAACAGAACAGGGTCTCAAATTTAGAAAACCACCTTATGCTTGTTTAAGGGTAAAGGTGAGTTGGGGTGCTGCATAAAACCAGAGATTGAAATGAGCACAGATAAAGTTCCTTAAGCCAAATATGGAATAGACAAGAGCTACTCCTTGCTCAACGAAATGGACTCAACACCGCATATTAAACGCCTAAGAATGTACCTGACTCTTAAGTATCTTAAAACCTATGGATTGCTATGTCTCCGAAAGAGAATCAAGCATGTGTACAGGGACGTAAACGCAGCAGTGATAGGATTGGAGAGGTTCGGTGAGCAAATGAAGACCCTTTGAAGTCATATTGCATGGTACCCATTCCACGGGTTTCAACTACCCAGGTTTAAGGTATTCTTCCTTCAGCTAAAACATGCATGTGGAACCTAGAGTATGATCAACCATGTGATCGGGAGACGTGTTCAAATATGTCTCAGTTTTCGTACCCTGGTACTCGGGTGCAACATTCCAGACGCTTTACTAACACTCTCCCGACTTGGAGAGTCAGTCCCTTTAACCTCCTGTTTGGCCCAGTTTGCAATTTCTGCGGAAGATGAACAGGAAGAGCGAGAACCAATGAGAGACTAGCTGGAGGTGTCTGGACGGGCAAATTTAACTCTCATTTCCCACCAGGAAGAGGAAATAACCAAAGGCTCAGCGTGCCGTGCCGGAACCAGATTAGGGCCTGAAGCCATCCTGCGGTGTTGCGGCCAGCTCACAAGAAAACGAGTTGAAGAAAGGAGCTCAGGGGCACTGTAATTCACAAACCTGCAGAGTTATAAATGACAACTATCGTCCAAAAATATACTGAAGTAAGGCTGCCAAGAGGACTTGAAAGCGGGGCAGAATTGCAGGAAACCGATTTCAGGAGGTAGACTGGAATTGCATTGAAAGCATAGGAAAAGAGGCAGAACGTCCACAATGATGCACTTGGCCAAAAAGGGCGTATGCGTTTTTTCCTGAATATATTTAGGAAAAAACGCATACGCCCTTTTTGGCCAACCAAGCAAGCTTGCAAAGGAAATCTGCACTACAATGAAGTCTCACTTCCCCCCGGTCAAAAGGGCCATCTGAAAAAAGTGTAAAATCCAGAAAGGCAGGACAGGCCATGGAGAACTGGGAGCCTTGTTATGCTGATGGGCGGGATGTAAATTGCCAACAGACACTCGGGAGAAGTGTATGGTGTTTCCTGAAACATCTAAAAAACAAAGCAACAGAGCCTAGGGCACTTCCACTTATGGTCCTATAGCTTAGGGAAATTAAAATCAAAAAGATACAGCCACCCCAATGTTTGGGACGCCTCTGTTTACAAGAACCTCGTTTACCGTACAAGTTCAATATCACAGAAAGTGAAAAATGGATAAAGAACTTGTGGTACTTACGTACAATGCAGTATCACTCAGCAGTGAAATCTATGTCATCAGGCCCGTAGCAGCACAATGAGTGGATTCAGGTACGATGATTCTAACTGAAATAAGTCACACAGAAAAAGAAACATCATAAGATATCAGTAATACACGGAATGTAAACTTGGCTACACAGGAACTGAATTACAGAACAGAACAGGGTCTCAAATTTCGAAAACAAACTTATGCTTGTTTAAGGGTAAAGGTGAGTTGGGGTGCTGCATAAAACCAGAGATTGAAATGAGCACAGATAAAGTTCCTTAAGCCAAATATGGAATAGACAAGAGCTACTCCTTGCTCAACGAAATGGACTCAACACCGCATATTAAACGCCTAAGAATGTACCTGACTCTTAAGTATCTTAAAACCTATGGATTGCTATGTCTCCGAAAGAGAATCAAGCATGTGTACAGGGACGTAAACGCAGCAGTGATAGGATTGGAGAGGTTCGGTGAGCAAATGAAGACCCTTTGAAGTCATATTGCATGGTACCCATTCCACGGGTTTCAACTACCCAGGTTTAAGGTATTCTTCCTTCAGCTAAAACATGCATGTGGAACCTAGAGTATGATCAACCATGTGATCGGGAGACGTGTTCAAATATGTCTCAGTTTTCGTACCCTGGTACTCGGGTGCAACATTCCAGACGCTTTACTAACACTCTCCCGACTTGGAGAGTCAGTCCCTTTAACCTCCTGTTTGGCCCAGTTTGCAATTTCTGCGGAAGATGAACAGGAATAGCGAGAACCAATGAGAGACTAGCTGGAGGTGTCTGGACGGGCAAATTTAACTCTCATTTCCCACCAGGAAGAGGAAATAACCAAAGGCTCAGCGTGCCGTGCCGGAACCAGATTAGGGCCTGAAGCCATCCTGCGGTGTGCGGCCAGCTCACAAGAAAACGAGTTGAAGAAAGGAGCTCAGGGGCACTGTAATTCACAAACCTGCAGAGTTATAAATGACAGCTATCGTCCAAAAATATACTGAAGTAAGGCTGCCAAGAGGACTTGAAAGCGGGGCAGAATTGCAGGAAACCGATTTCAGGAGGTAGACTGGAATTGCATTGAAAGCATAGGAAAAGAGGCAGAACGTCCACAATGATGCACTTGGCCAAAAAGGGCGTATGCGTTTTTTCCTGAATATATTCAGGAAAAAACGCATACGCCCTTTTTGGCCAACCAAGCAAGCTTGCAAAGGAAATCTGCACTACAATGAAGTCTCACTTCCCCCCGGTCAAAAGGGCCATGTGAAAAAAGTGTAAAATCCAGAAAGGCAGGACAGGCCATGGAGAACTGGGAGCCTTGTTATGCTGATGGGCGGGCTGTAAATTGCCAACAGACACTCGGGAGAAGTGTATGGTGTTTCCTGAAACGTCTAAAAAACAAAGCAACAGAGCCTAGGGCACTTCCACTTATGGTCCTATAGCTTAGGGAAATTAAAATCAAAAAGATACAGCCACCCCAATGTTTGGGACGCCTCTGTTTACAAGAACCTCGTTTACCGTACAAGTTCAATATCACAGAAAGTGAAAAATGGATAAAGAACTTGTGGTACTTACGTACAATGCAGTATCACTCAGCAGTGAAATCTATGTCATCAGGCCCGTAGCAGCACAATGAGTGGATTCAGGTACGATGATTCTAACTGAAATAAGTCACACAGAAAAAGAAACATCATAAGATATCAGTAATACACGGAATGTAAACTTGGCTACACAGGAACTGAATTACAGAACAGAACAGGGTCTCAAATTTCGAAAACCAACTTATGCTTGTTTAAGGGTAAAGGTGAGTTGGGGTGCTGCATAAAACCAGAGATTGAAATGAGCACAGATAAAGTTCCTTAAGCCAAATATGGAATAGACAAGAGCTACTCCTTGCTCAACGAAATGGACTCAACACCGCATATTAAACGCCTAAGAATGTACCTGAATAGTAAGTATCTTAAAACCTATGGATTGCTATGTCTCCGAAAGAGAATCAAGCATGTGTACAGGGACATAAACGCAGCAGTGATAGGATTGGAGAGGTTCGGTGAGCAAATGAAGACCCTTTGAAGTCATATTGCATGGTACCCATTCCACGGGTTTCAACTACCCAGGTTTAAGGTATTCTTCCTTCAGCTAAAACATGCATGTGGAACCTAGAGTATGATCAACCATGTGATCGGGAGACGTGTTCAAATATGTCTCAGTTTTCGTACCCTGGTACTCGGGTGCAACATTCCAGACGCTTTACTAACACTCTCCCGACTTGGAGAGTCAGTCCCTTTAACCTCCTGTTTGGCCCAGTTTGCAATTTCTGCGGAAGATGAACAGGAATAGCGAGAACCAATGAGAGACTAGCTGGAGGTGTCTGGACGGGCAAATTTAACTCTCATTTCCCACCAGGAAGAGGAAATAACCAAAGGCTCAGCGTGCCGTGCCGGAACCAGATTAGGGCCTGAAGCCATCCTGCGGTGTTGCGGCCAGCTCACAAGAAAGCGAGTTGAAGAAAGGAGCTCAGGGGCACTGTAATTCACAAACCTGCAGAGTTATAAATGACAACTATCGTCCAAAAATATACTGAAGTAAGGCTGCCAAGAGGACTTGAAAGCGGGGCAGAATTGCAGGAAACCGATTTCAGGAGGTAGACTGGAATTGCATTGAAAGCATAGGAAAAGAGGCAGAACGTCCACAATGATGCACTTGGCCAAAAAGGGCGTATGCGTTTTTTCCTGAATATATTCAGGAAAAAACGCATACGCCCTTTTTGGCCAACCAAGAAAGCTTGCAAAGGAAATCTGCACTACAATGAAGTCTCACTTCCCCCCGGTCAAAAGGGCCATCTGAAAAAAGTGTAAAATCCAGAAAGGCAGGACAGGCCATGGAGAACTGGGAGCCTTGTTATGCTGATGGGCGGGCTGTAAATTGCCAACAGACACTCGGGAGAAGTGTATGGTGTTTCCTGAAACATCTAAAAAACAAAGCAACAGAGCCTAGGGCACTTCCACTTATGGTCCTATAGCTTAGGGAAATTAAAATCAAAAAGATACAGCCACCCCAATGTTTGGGACGCCTCTGTTTACAAGAACCTGGTTTACCGTACAAGTTCAATATCACAGAAAGTGAAAAATGGATAAAGAACTTGTGGTACTTACGTACAATGCAGTATCACTCAGCAGTGAAATCTATGTCATCAGGCCCGTAGCAGCACAATGAGTGGATTCAGGTACGATGATTCTAACTGAAATAAGTCACACAGAAAAAGAAACATCATAAGATATCACTAATACACGGAATGTAAACTTGGCTACACAGGAACTGAATTACAGAACAGAACAGGGTCTCAAATTTAGAAAACCAACTTATGCTTGTTTAAGGGGAAAGGTGAGTTGGGGTGCTGCATAAAACCAGAGATTGAAATGAGCACAGATAAAGTTCCTTAAGCCAAATATGGAATAGACAAGAGCTACTCCTTGCTCAACGAAATGGACTCAACACCGCATATTAAACGCCTAAGAGTGTACCTGACTCTTAAGTATCTTAAAACCTATGGATTGCTATGTCTCCGAAAGAGAATCAAGCATGTGTACAGGGACATAAACGCAGCAGTGATAGGATTGGAGAGGTTCGGTGAGCAAATGAAGACCCTTTGAAGTCATATTGCATGGTACCCATTCCACGGGTTTCAACTACCCAGGTTTAAGGTATTCTTCCTTCAGCTAAAACATGCATGTGGAACCTAGAGTATGATCAACCATGTGATCGGGAGACGTGTTCAAATATGTCTCAGTTTTCGTACCCTGGTACTCGGGTGCAACATTCCAGACGCTTTACTAACACTCTCCCGACTTGGAGAGTCAGTCCCTTTAACCTCCTGTTTGGCCCAGTTTGCAATTTCTGCGGAAGATGAACAGGAATAGCGAGAACCAATGAGAGACTAGCTGGAGGTGTCTGGACGGGCAAATTTAACTCTCATTTCCCACCAGGAAGAGGAAATAACCAAAGGCTCAGCGTGCCGTGCCGGAACCAGATTAGGGCCTGAAGCCATCCTGCGGTGTTGCGGCCAGCTCACAAGAAAACGAGTTGAAGAAAGGAGCTCAGGGGCACTGTAATTCACAAACCTGCAGAGTTATAAATGACAACTATCGTCCAAAAATATACTGAAGTAAGGCTGCCAAGAGGACTTGAAAGCGGGGCAGAATTGCAGGAAACCGATTTCAGGAGGTAGACTGGAATTGCATTGAAAGCTTCGGAAAAGATGCAGAACGTCCACAATGATGCACTTGGCCAAAAAGGGCGTATGCGTTTTTTCCTGAATATATTCAGGAAAAAACGCATACGCCCTTTTTGGCCAACCAAGCAAGCTTGCAAAGGAAATCTGCACTACAATGAAGTCTCACTTCCCCCCGGTCAAAAGGGCCATCTGAAAAAAGTGTAAAATCCAGAAAGGCAGGACAGGCCATGGAGAACTGGGAGCCTTGTTATGCTGATGGGCGGGCTGTAAATTGCCAACAGACACTCGGGAGAAGTGTATGGTGTTTCCTGAAACATCTAAAAAACAAAGCAACAGAGCCTAGGGCACTTCCACTTATGGTCCTATAGCTTAGGGAAATTAAAATCAAAAAGATACAGCCACCCCAATGTTTGGGACGCCTCTGTTTACAAGAACCTGGTTTACCGTACAAGTTCAATATCACAGAAAGTGAAAAATGGATAAAGAACTTGTGGTACTTACGTACAATGCAGTATCACTCAGCAGTGAAATCTATGTCATCAGGCCCGTAGCAGCACAATGAGTGGATTCAGGTACGATGATTCTAACTGAAATAAGTCACACAGAAAAAGAAACATCATAAGATATCACTAATACACGGAATGTAAACTTGGCTACACAGGAACTGAATTACAGAACAGAACAGGGTCTCAAATTTAGAAAACCAACTTATGCTTGTTTAAGGGTAAAGGTGAGTTGGGGTGCTGCATAAAACCAGAGATTGAAATGAGCACAGATAAAGTTCCTTAAGCCAAATATGGAATAGACAAGAGCTACTCCTTGCTCAACGAAATGGACTCAACACCGCATATTAAACGCCTAAGAGTGTACCTGACTCTTAAGTATCTTAAAACCTATGGATTGCTATGTCTCCGAAAGAGAATCAAGCATGTGTACAGGGACATAAACGCAGCAGTGATAGGATTGGAGAGGTTCGGTGAGCAAATGAAGACCCTTTGAAGTCATATTGCATGGTACCCATTCCACGGGTTTCAACTACCCAGGTTTAAGGTATTCTTCCTTCAGCTAAAACATGCATGTGGAACCTAGAGTATGATCAACCATGTGATCGGGAGACGTGTTCAAATATGTCTCAGTTTTCGTACCCTGGTACTCGGGTGCAACATTCCAGACGCTTTACTAACACTCTCCCGACTTGGAGAGTCAGTCCCTTTAACCTCCTGTTTGGCCCAGTTTGCAATTTCTGCGGAAGATGAACAGGAATAGCGAGAACCAATGAGAGACTAGCTGGAGGTGTCTGGACGGGCAAATTTAACTCTCATTTCCCACCAGGAAGAGGAAATAACCAAAGGCTCAGCGTGCCGTGCCGGAACCAGATTAGGGCCTGAAGCCATCCTGCGGTGTTGCGGCCAGCTCACAAGAAAACGAGTTGAAGAAAGGAGCTCAGGGGCACTGTAATTCACAAACCTGCAGAGTTATAAATGACAACTATCGTCCAAAAATATACTGAAGTAAGGCTGCCAAGAGGACTTGAAAGCGGGGCAGAATTGCAGGAAGCCGATTTCAGGAGGTAGACTGGAATTGCATTGAAAGCTTCGGAAAAGATG
Organism: Globicephala melas; assembly: GCF_963455315.2. Taxonomy (NCBI): domain Eukaryota; kingdom Metazoa; phylum Chordata; class Mammalia; order Artiodactyla; family Delphinidae; genus Globicephala; species Globicephala melas. The sequence goes on from NW_027207618.1 coordinate 53,555, forward strand.
CAGAACGTCCACAATGATGCACTTGGCCAAAAAGGGCGTATGCGTTTTTTCCTGAATATATTCAGGAAAAAACGCATACGCCCTTTTTGGCCAACCAAGCAAGCTTGCAAAGGAAATCTGCACTACAATGAAGTCTCACTTCCCCCCGGTCAAAAGGGCCATCTGAAAAAAGTGTAAAATCCAGAAAGGCAGGACAGGCCATGGAGAACTGGGAGCCTTGTTATACTGATGGGCGGGATGTACATTGCCAACAGACACTCGGGAGAAGTGTATGGTGTTTCCTGAAACATCTAAAAAACAAAGCAACAGAGCCTAGGGCACTTCCACTTATGGTCCTATAGATTAGGGAAATTAAAATCAAAAAGATACAGCCACCCCAATGTTTGGGACGCCTCTGTTTACAAGAACCTCGTTTACCGTACAAGTTCAATATCACAGAAAGTGAAAAATGGATAAAGAACTTGTGGTACTTACGTACAATGCAGTATCACTCAGCAGTGAAATCTATGTCATCAGGCCCGTAGCAGCACAATGAGTGGATTCAGGTACGATGATTCTAACTGAAATAAGTCACACAGAAAAAGAAACATCATAAGATATCAGTAATACACGGAATGTAAACTTGGCTACACAGGAACTGAATTACAGAACAGAACAGGGTCTCAAATTTAGAAAACCAACTTATGCTTGTTTAAGGGGAAAGGTGAGTTGGGGTGCTGCATAAAACCAGAGATTGAAATGAGCACAGATAAAGTTCCTTAAGCCAAATATGGAATAGACAAGAGCTACTCCTTGCTCAACGAAATGGACTCAACACCGCATATTAAACGCCTAAGAATGTACCTGACTCTTAAGTATCTTAAAACCTATGGATTGCTATGTCTCCGAAAGAGAATCAAGCATGTGTACAGGGACATAAACGCAGCAGTGATAGGATTGGAGAGGTTCGGTGAGCAAATGAAGACCCTTTGAAGTCATATTGCATGGTACCCATTCCACGGGTTTCAACTACCCAGGTTTAAGGTATTCTTCCTTCAGCTAAAACATGCATGTGGAACCTAGAGTATGATCAACCATGTGATCGGGAGACGTGTTCAAATATGTCTCAGTTTTCGTACCCTGGTACTCGGTTGCAACATTCCAGACGCTTTACTAACACTCTCCCGACTTGGAGAGTCAGTCCCTTTAACCTCCTGTTTGGCCCAGTTTGCAATTTCTGCGGAAGATGAACAGGAATAGCGAGAACCAATGAGAGACTAGCTGGAGGTGTCTGGACGGGCAAATTTAACTCTCATTTCCCACCAGGAAGAGGAAATAACCAAAGGCTCAGCGTGCCGTGCCGGAACTAGATTAGGGCCTGAAGCCATCCTGCGGTGTTGCGGCCAGCTCACAAGAAAACGAGTTGAAGAAAGGAGCTCAGGGGCACTGTAATTCACAAACCTGCAGAGTTATAAATGACAACTATCGTCCAAAAATATACTGAAGTAAGGCTGCCAAGAGGACTTGAAAGCGGGGCAGAATTGCAGGAAACCGATTTCAGGAGGTAGACTGGAATTGCATTGAAAGCATAGGAAAAGAGGCAGAACGTCCACAATGATGCACTTGGCCAAAAAGGGCGTATGCGTTTTTTCCTGAATATATTCAGGAAAAAACGCATACGCCCTTTTTGGCCAACCAAGCAAGCTTGCAAAGGAAATCTGCACTACAATGAAGTCTCACTTCCCCCCGGTCAAAAGGGCCATCTGAAAAAAGTGTAAAATCCAGAAAGGCAGGACAGGCCATGGAGAACTGGGAGCCTTGTTATGCTGATGGGCTGGATGTAAATTGCCAACAGACACTCGGGAGAAGTGTATGGTGTTTCCTGAAACATCTAAAAAACAAAGCAACAGAGCCTAGGGCACTTCCACTTATGGTTCTATAGCTTTGGGAAATTAAAATCAAAAAGATACAGCCACCCCAATGTTTGGGACGCCTCTGTTTACAAGAACCTCGTTTACCGTACAAGTTCAATATCACAGAAAGTGAAAAATGGATAAAGAACTTGTGGTACTTACGTACAATGCAGTATCACTCAGCTGTGAAATCTATGTCATCAGGCCCGTAGCAGCACAATGAGTGGATTCAGGTACGATGATTCTAACTGAAATAAGTCACACAGAAAAAGAAACATCATAAGATATCAGTAATACACGGAATGTAAACTTGGCTACACAGGAACTGAATTACAGAACAGAACAGGGTCTCAAATTTAGAAAACCAACTTATGCTTGTTTAAGGGTAAAGGTGAGTTGGGGTGCTGCATAAAACCAGAGATTGAAATGAGCACAGATAAAGTTCCTTAAGCCAAATATGGAATAGACAAGAGCTACTCCTTGCTCAACGAAATGGACTCAACACCGCATATTAAACGCCTAAGAATGTACCTGACTCTTAAGTATCTTAAAACCTATGGATTGCTATGTCTCCGAAAGAGAATCAAGCATGTGTACAGGGACATAAACGCAGCAGTGATAGGATTGGAGAGGTTCGGTGAGCAAATGAAGACCCTTTGAAGTCATATTGCATGGTACCCATTCCACGGGTTTCAACTACCCAGGTTTAAGGTATTCTTCCTTCAGCTAAAACATGCATGTGGAACCTAGAGTATGATCAACCATGTGATCGGGAGACGTGTTCAAATATGTCTCAGTTTTCGTACCCTGGTACTCGGGTGCAACATTCCAGACGCTTTACTAACACTCTCCCGACTTGGAGAGTCAGTCCCTTTAACCTCCTGTTTGGCCCAGTTTGCAATTTCTGCGGAAGATGAACAGGAATAGCGAGAACCAATGAGAGACTAGCTGGAGGTGTCTGGACGGGCAAATTTAACTCTCATTTCCCACCAGGAAGAGGAAATAACCAAAGGCTCAGCGTGCCGTGCCGGAACCTGATTAGGGCCTGAAGCCATCCTGCGGTGTGCGGCCAGCTCACAAGAAAACGAGTTGAAGAAAGGAGCTCAGGGGCACTGTAATTCACAAACCTGCAGAGTTATAAATGACAGCTATCGTCCAAAAATATACTGAAGTAAGGCTGCCAAGAGGACTTGAAAGCGGGGCAGAATTGCAGGAAACCGATTTCAGGAGGTAGACTGGAATTGCATTGAAAGCATAGGAAAAGAGGCAGAACGTCCACAATGATGCACTTGGCCAAAAAGGGCATATGCGTTTTTTCCTGAATATATTCAGGAAAAAACGCATACGCCCTTTTTGGCCAACCAAGCAAGCTTGCAAAGGAAATCTGCACTACAATGAAGTCTCACTTCCCCCCGGTCAAAAGGGCCATCTGAAAAAAGTGTAAAATCCAGAAAGGCAGGACAGGCCATGGAGAACTGAGAGCCTTGTTATGCTGATGGGCGGGATGTAAATGGCCAACAGACACTCGGGAGAAGTGTATGGTGTTTCCTGAAACGTCTAAAAAACAAAGCAACAGAGCCTAGGGCACTTCCACTTATGGTCCTATAGCTTAGGGAAATTAAAATCAAAAAGATACAGCCACCCCAATGTTTGGGACGCCTCTGTTTACAAGAACCTCGTTTACCATACAAGTTCAATATCACAGAAAGTGAAAAATGGATAAAGAACTTGTGGTACTTACGTACAATGCAGTATCACTCAGCAGTGAAATCTATGTCATCAGGCCCGTAGCAGCACAATGAGTGGATTCAGGTACGATGATTCTAACTGAAATAAGTCACACAGAAAAAGAAACATCATAAGATATCAGTAATACACGGAATGTAAACTTGGCTACACAGGAACTGAATTACAGAACAGAACAGGGTCTCAAATTTAGAAAACCAACTTATGCTTGTTTAAGGGGAAAGGTGAGTTGGGGTGCTGCATAAAACCAGAGATTGAAATGAGCACAGATAAAGTTCCTTAAGCCAAATATGGAATAGACAAGAGCTACTCCTTGCTCAACGAAATGGACTCAACACCGCATATTAAACGCCTAAGAATGTACCTGACTCTTAAGTATCTTAAAACCTATGGATTGCTATGTCTCCGAAAGAGAATCAAGCATGTGTACAGGGACATAAACGCAGCAGTGATAGGATTGGAGAGGTTCAGTGAGCAAATGAAGACCCTTTGAAGTCATATTGCATGGTACCCATTCCACGGGTTTCAACTACCCAGGTTTAAGGTATTCTTCCTTCAGCTAAAACATGCATGTGGAACCTAGAGTATGATCAACCATGTGATCGGGAGACGTGTTCAAATATGTCTCAGTTTTCGTACCCTGGTACTCGGGTGCAACATTCCAGACGCTTTACTAACACTCTCCCGACTTGGAGAGTCAGTGCCTTTAACCTCCTGTTTGGCCCAGTTTGCAATTTCTGCGGAAGATGAACAGGAATAGCGAGAACCAATGAGAGACTAGCTGGAGGTGTCTGGACGGGCAAATTTAACTCTCATTTCCCACCAGGAAGAGGAAATAACCAAAGGCTCAGCGTGCCGTGCCGGAACCAGATTAGGGCCTGAAGCCATCCTGCGGTGTTGCGGCCAGCTCACAAGAAAACGAGTTGAAGAAAGGAGCTCAGGGGCACTGTAATTCACAAAACTGCAGAGTTATAAATGACAACTATCGTCCAAAAATATACTGAAGTAAGGCTGCCAAGAGGACTTGAAAGCGGGGCAGAATTGCAGGAAACCGATTTCAGGAGGTAGACTGGAATTGCATTGAAAGCATAGGAAAAGAGGCAGAACGTCCACAATGATGCACTTGGCCAAAAAGGGCGTATGCGTTTTTTCCTGAATATATTCAGGAAAAAACGCATACGCCCTTTTTGGCCAACCAAGCAAGCTTGCAAAGGAAATCTGCACTACAATGAAGTCTCACTTCCCCCCGGTCAAAAGGGCCATCTGAAAAAAGTGTAAAATCCAGAAAGGCAAGACAGGCCATGGAGAACTGGGAGCCTTGTTATGCTGATGGGCGGGATGTACATTGCCAACAGACACTCGGGAGAAGTGTATGGTGTTTCCTGAAACGTCTAAAAAACAAAGCAACAGAGCCTAGGGCACTTCCACTTATGGTCCTATAGCTTAGGGAAATTAAAATCAAAAAGATACAGCCACCCCAATGTTTGGGACGCCTCTGTTTACAAGAACCTCGTTTACCGTACAAGTTCAATATCACAGAAAGTGAAAAATGGATAAAGAACTTGTGGTACTTACGTACAATGCAGTATCACTCAGCAGTGAAATCTATGTCATCAGCCCCGTAGCAGCACAATGAGTGGATTCAGGTACGATGATTCTAACTGAAATAAGTCACACAGAAAAAGAAACATCATAAGATATCAGTAATACACGGAATGTAAACTTGGCTACACAGGAACTGAATTACAGAACAGAACAGGGTCTCAAATTTAGAAAACCAACTTATGCTTGTTTAAGGGTAAAGGTGAGTTGGGGTGCTGCATAAAACCAGAGATTGAAATGAGCACAGATAAAGTTCCTTAAGCCAAATATGGAATAGACAAGAGCTACTCCTTGCTCAACGAAATGGACTCAACACCGCATATTAAACGCCTAAGAGTGTACCTGACTCTTAAGTATCTTAAAACCTATGGATTGCTATGTCTCCGAAAGAGAATCAAGCATGTGTACAGGGACATAAACGCAGCAGTGATAGGATTGGAGAGGTTCGGTGAGCAAATGAAGACCCTTTGAAGTCATATTGCATGGTACCCATTCCACGGGTTTCAACTACCCAGGTTTAAGGTATTCTTCCTTCAGCTAAAACATGCATGTGGAACCTAGAGTATGATCAACCATGTGATCGGGAGACGTGTTCAAATATGTCTCAGTTTTCGTACCCTGGTACTCGGGTGCAACATTCCAGACGCTTTACTAACACTCTCCCGACTTGGAGAGTCAGTCCCTTTAACCTCCTGTTTGGCCCAGTTTGCAATTTCTGCGGAAGATGAACAGGAATAGCGAGAACCAATGAGAGACTAGCTGGAGGTGTCTGGACGGGCAAATTTAACTCTCATTTCCCACCAGGAAGAGGAAATAACCAAAGGCTCAGCGTGCCGTGCCGGAACCAGATTAGGGCCTGAAGCCATCCTGCGGTGTTGCGGCCAGCTCACAAAAAAGCGAGTTGAAGAAAGGAGCTCAGGGGCACTGTAATTCACAAACCTGCAGAGTTATAAATGACAACTATCGTCCAAAAATATACTGAAGTAAGGCTGCCAAGAGGACTTGAAAGCGGGGCAGAATTGCAGGAAACCGATTTCAGGATGTAGACTGGAATTGCATTGAAAGCATAGGAAAAGAGGCAGAACGTCCACAATGATGCACTTGGCCAAAAAGGGCGTATGCGTTTTTTCCTGAATATATTCAGGAAAAAACGCATACGCCCTTTTTGGCCAACCAAGCAAGCTTGCAAAGGAAATCTGCACTACAATGAAGTCTCACTTCCCCCCGGTCAAAAGGGCCATCTGAAAAAAGTGTAAAATCCAGAAAGGCAGGACAGGCCATGGAGAACTGGGAGCCTTGTTATGCTGATGGGCGGGATGTAAATTGCCAACAGACACTCGGGAGAAGTGTATGGTGTTTCCTGAAACGTCTAAAAAACAAAGCAACAGAGCCTAGGGCACTTCCACTTATGGTCCTATAGCTTAGGGAAATTAAAATCAAAAAGATACAGCCACCCCAATGTTTGGGACGCCTCTGTTTACAAGAACCTCGTTTACCGTACAAGTTCAATATCACAGAAAGTGAAAAATGGATAAAGAACTTGTGGTACTTACGTACAATGCAGTATCACTCAGCAGTGAAATCTATGTCATCAGGCCCGTAGCAGCACAATGAGTGGATTCAGGTACGATGATTCTAACTGAAATAAGTCACACAGAAAAAGAAACATCATAAGATATCAGTAATACACGGAATGTAAACTTGGCTACACAGGAACTGAATTACAGAACAGAACAGGGTCTCAAATTTAGAAAACCACCTTATGCTTGTTTAAGGGTAAAGGTGAGTTGGGGTGCTGCATAAAACCAGAGATTGAAATGAGCACAGATAAAGTTCCTTAAGCCAAATATGGAATAGACAAGAGCTACTCCTTGCTCAACGAAATGGACTCAACACCGCATATTAAACGCCTAAGAATGTACCTGACTCTTAAGTATCTTAAAACCTATGGATTGCTATGTCTCCGAAAGAGAATCAAGCATGTGTACAGGGACATAAACGCAGCAGTGATAGGATTGGAGAGGTTCGGTGAGCAAATGAAGACCCTTTGAAGTCATATTGCATGGTACCCATTCCACGGGTTTCAACTACCCAGGTTTAAGGTATTCTTCCTTCAGCTAAAACATGCATGTGGAACCTAGAGTATGATCAACCATGTGATCGGGAGACGTGTTCAAATATGTCTCAGTTTTCGTACCCTGGTACTCGGGTGCAACATTCCAGACGCTTTACTAACACTCTCCCGACTTGGAGAGTCAGTCCCTTTAACCTCCTGTTTGGCCCAGTTTGCAATTTCTGCGGAAGATGAACAGGAATAGCGAGAACCAATGAGAGACTAGCTGGAGGTGTCTGGACGGGCAAATTTAACTCTCATTTCCCACCAGGAAGAGGAAATAACCAAAGGCTCAGCGTGCCGTGCCGGAACCAGATTAGGGCCTGAAGCCATCCTGCGGTGTTGCGGCCAGCTCACAAGAAAACGAGTTGAAGAAAGGAGCTCAGGGGCACTGTAATTCACAAACCTGCAGAGTTATAAATGACAACTATCGTCCAAAAATATACTGAAGTAAGGCTGCCAAGAGGACTTGAAAGCGGGGCAGAATTGAAGGAAACCGATTTCAGGAGGTAGACTGGAATTGCATTGAAAGCATAGGAAAAGAGGCAGAACGTCCACAATGATGCACTTGGCCAAAAAGGGCGTATGCGTTTTTTCCTGAATATATTCAGGAAAAAACGCATACGCCCTTTTTGGCCAACCAAGCAAGCTTGCAAAGGAAATCTGCACTACAATGAAGTCTCACTTCCCCCCGGTCAAAAGGGCCATCTGAAAAAAGTGTAAAATCCAGAAAGGCAGGACAGGCCATGGAGAACTGGGAGCCTTGTTATGCTGATGGGCTGGATGTAAATTGCCAACAGACACTCGGGAGAAGTGTATGGTGTTTCCTGAAACATCTAAAAAACAAAGCAACAGAGCCTAGGGCACTTCCACTTATGGTTCTATAGCTTTGGGAAATTAAAATCAAAAAGATACAGCCACCCCAATGTTTGGGACGCCTCTGTTTACAAGAACCTCGTTTACCGTACAAGTTCAATATCACAGAAAGTGAAAAATGGATAAAGAACTTGTGGTACTTACGTACAATGCAGTATCACTCAGCTGTGAAATCTATGTCATCAGGCCCGTAGCAGCACAATGAGTGGATTCAGGTACGATGATTCTAACTGAAATAAGTCACACAGAAAAAGAAACATCATAAGATATCAGTAATACACGGAATGTAAACTTGGCTACACAGGAACTGAATTACAGAACAGAACAGGGTCTCAAATTTAGAAAACCAACTTATGCTTGTTTAAGGGTAAAGGTGAGTTGGGGTGCTGCATAAAACCAGAGATTGAAATGAGCACAGATAAAGTTCCTTAAGCCAAATATGGAATAGACAAGAGCTACTCCTTGCTCAACGAAATGGACTCAACACCGCATATTAAACGCCTAAGAATGTACCTGACTCTTAAGTATCTTAAAACCTATGGATTGCTATGTCTCCGAAAGAGAATCAAGCATGTGTACAGGGACATAAACGCAGCAGTGATAGGATTGGAGAGGTTCGGTGAGCAAATGAAGACCCTTTGAAGTCATATTGCATGGTACCCATTCCACGGGTTTCAACTACCCAGGTTTAAGGTATTCTTCCTTCAGCTAAAACATGCATGTGGAACCTAGAGTATGATCAACCATGTGATCGGGAGACGTGTTCAAATATGTCTCAGTTTTCGTACCCTGGTACTCGGGTGCAACATTCCAGACGCTTTACTAACACTCTCCCGACTTGGAGAGTCAGTCCCTTTAACCTCCTGTTTGGCCCAGTTTGCAATTTCTGCGGAAGATGAACAGGAATAGCGAGAACCAATGAGAGACTAGCTGGAGGTGTCTGGACGGGCAAATTTAACTCTCATTTCCCACCAGGAAGAGGAAATAACCAAAGGCTCAGCGTGCCGTGCCGGAACCTGATTAGGGCCTGAAGCCATCCTGCGGTGTGCGGCCAGCTCACAAGAAAACGAGTTGAAGAAAGGAGCTCAGGGTCACTGTAATTCACAAACCTGCAGAGTTATAAATGACAGCTATCGTCCAAAAATATACTGAAGTAAGGCTGCCAAGAGGACTTGAAAGCGGGGCAGAATTGCAGGAAACCGATTTCAGGAGGTAGACTGGAATTGCATTGAAAGCATAGGAAAAGAGGCAGAACGTCCACAATGATGCACTTGGCCAAAAAGGGCATATGCGTTTTTTCCTGAATATATTCAGGAAAAAACGCATACGCCCTTTTTGGCCAACCAAGCAAGCTTGCAAAGGAAATCTGCACTACAATGAAGTCTCACTTCCCCCCGGTCAAAAGGGCCATCTGAAAAAAGTGTAAAATCCAGAAAGGCAGGACAGGCCATGGAGAACTGAGAGCCTTGTTATGCTGATGGGCGGGATGTAAATGGCCAACAGACACTCGGGAGAAGTGTATGGTGTTTCCTGAAACGTCTAAAAAACAAAGCAACAGAGCCTAGGGCACTTCCACTTATGGTCCTATAGCTTAGGGAAATTAAAATCAAAAAGATACAGCCACCCCAATGTTTGGGACGCCTCTGTTTACAAGAACCTCGTTTACCATACAAGTTCAATATCACAGAAAGTGAAAAATGGATAAAGAACTTGTGGTACTTACGTACAATGCAGTATCACTCAGCAGTGAAATCTATGTCATCAGGCCCGTAGCAGCACAATGAGTGGATTCAGGTACGATGATTCTAACTGAAATAAGTCACACAGAAAAAGAAACATCATAAGATATCAGTAATACACGGAATGTAAACTTGGCTACACAGGAACTGAATTACAGAACAGAACAGGGTCTCAAATTTAGAAAACCAACTTATGCTTGTTTAAGGGGAAAGGTGAGTTGGGGTGCTGCATAAAACCAGAGATTGAAATGAGCACAGATAAAGTTCCTTAAGCCAAATATGGAATAGACAAGAGCTACTCCTTGCTCAACGAAATGGACTCAACACCGCATATTAAACGCCTAAGAATGTACCTGACTCTTAAGTATCTTAAAACCTATGGATTGCTATGTCTCCGAAAGAGAATCAAGCATGTGTACAGGGACATAAACGCAGCAGTGATAGGATTGGAGAGGTTCGGTGAGCAAATGAAGACCCTTTGAAGTCATATTGCATGGTACCCATTCCACGGGTTTCAACTACCCAGGTTTAAGGTATTCTTCCTTCAGCTAAAACATGCATGTGGAACCTAGAGTATGATCAACCATGTGATCGGGAGACGTGTTCAAATATGTCTCAGTTTTCGTACCCTGGTACTCGGGTGCAACATTCCAGACGCTTTACTAACACTCTCCCGACTTGGAGAGTCAGTGCCTTTAACCTCCTGTTTGGCCCAGTTTGCAATTTCTGCGGAAGATGAACAGGAATAGCGAGAACCAATGAGAGACTAGCTGGAGGTGTCTGGACGGGCAAATTTAACTCTCATTTCCCACCAGGAAGAGGAAATAACCAAAGGCTCAGCGTGCCGTGCCGGAACCAGATTAGGGCCTGAAGCCATCCTGCGGTGTTGCGGCCAGCTCACAAGAAAACGAGTTGAAGAAAGGAGCTCAGGGGCACTGTAATTCACAAAACTGCAGAGTTATAAATGACAACTATCGTCCAAAAATATACTGAAGTAAGGCTGCCAAGAGGACTTGAAAGCGGGGCAGAATTGCAGGAAACCGATTTCAGGAGGTAGACTGGAATTGCATTGAAAGCATAGGAAAAGAGGCAGAACGTCCACAATGATGCACTTGGCCAAAAAGGGCGTATGCGTTTTTTCCTGAATATATTCAGGAAAAAACGCATACGCCCTTTTTGGCCAACCAAGCAAGCTTGCAAAGGAAATCTGCACTACAATGAAGTCTCACTTCCCCCCGGTCAAAAGGGCCATCTGAAAAAAGTGTAAAATCCAGAAAGGCAAGACAGGCCATGGAGAACTGGGAGCCTTGTTATGCTGATGGGCGGGATGTACATTGCCAACAGACACTCGGGAGAAGTGTATGGTGTTTCCTGAAACGTCTAAAAAACAAAGCAACAGAGCCTAGGGCACTTCCACTTATGGTCCTATAGCTTAGGGAAATTAAAATCAAAAAGATACAGCCACCCCAATGTTTGGGACGCCTCTGTTTACAAGAACCTCGTTTACCGTACAAGTTCAATATCACAGAAAGTGAAAAATGGATAAAGAACTTGTGGTACTTACGTACAATGCAGTATCACTCAGCAGTGAAATCTATGTCATCAGCCCCGTAGCAGCACAATGAGTGGATTCAGGTACGATGATTCTAACTGAAATAAGTCACACAGAAAAAGAAACATCATAAGATATCAGTAATACACGGAATGTAAACTTGGCTACACAGGAACTGAATTACAGAACAGAACAGGGTCTCAAATTTAGAAAACCACCTTATGCTTGTTTAAGGGTAAAGGTGAGTTGGGGTGCTGCATAAAACCAGAGATTGAAATGAGCACAGATAAAGTTCCTTAAGCCAAATATGGAATAGACAAGAGCTACTCCTTGCTCAACGAAATGGACTCAACACCGCATATTAAACGCCTAAGAGTGTACCTGACTCTTAAGTATCTTAAAACCTATGGATTGCTATGTCTCCGAAAGAGAATCAAGCATGTGTACAGGGACATAAACGCAGCAGTGATAGGATTGGAGAGGTTCGGTGAGCAAATGAAGACCCTTTGAAGTCATATTGCATGGTACCCATTCCACGGGTTTCAACTACCCAGGTTTAAGGTATTCTTCCTTCAGCTAAAACATGCATGTGGAACCTAGAGTATGATCAACCATGTGATCGGGAGACGTGTTCAAATATGTCTCAGTTTTCGTACCCTGGTACTCGGGTGCAACATTCCAGACGCTTTACTAACACTCTCCCGACTTGGAGAGTCAGTCCCTTTAACCTCCTGTTTGGCCCAGTTTGCAATTTCTGCGGAAGATGAACAGGAATAGCGAGAACCAATGAGAGACTAGCTGGAGGTGTCTGGACGGGCAAATTTAACTCTCATTTCCCACCAGGAAGAGGAAATAACCAAAGGCTCAGCGTGCCGTGCCGGAACCAGATTAGGGCCTGAAGCCATCCTGCGGTGTTGCGGCCAGCTCACAAAAAAGCGAGTTGAAGAAAGGAGCTCAGGGGCACTGTAATTCACAAACCTGCAGAGTTATAAATGACAACTATCGTCCAAAAATATACTGAAGTAAGGCTGCCAAGAGGACTTGAAAGCGGGGCAGAATTGCAGGAAACCGATTTCAGGATGTAGACTGGAATTGCATTGAAAGCATAGGAAAAGAGGCAGAACGTCCACAATGATGCACTTGGCCAAAAAGGGCGTATGCGTTTTTTCCTGAATATATTCAGGAAAAAACGCATACGCCCTTTTTGGCCAACCAAGCAAGCTTGCAAAGGAAATCTGCACTACAATGAAGTCTCACTTCCCCCCGGTCAAAAGGGCCATCTGAAAAAAGTGTAAAATCCAGAAAGGCAGGACAGGCCATGGAGAACTGGGAGCCTTGTTATGCTGATGGGCGGGATGTAAATTGCCAACAGACACTCGGGAGAAGTGTATGGTGTTTCCTGAAACGTCTAAAAAACAAAGCAACAGAGCCTAGGGCACTTCCACTTATGGTCCTATAGCTTAGGGAAATTAAAATCAAAAAGATACAGCCACCCCAATGTTTGGGACGCCTCTGTTTACAAGAACCTCGTTTACCGTACAAGTTCAATATCACAGAAAGTGAAAAATGGATAAAGAACTTGTGGTACTTACGTACAATGCAGTATCACTCAGCAGTGAAATCTATGTCATCAGGCCCGTAGCAGCACAATGAGTGGATTCAGGTACGATGATTCTAACTGAAATAAGTCACACAGAAAAAGAAACATCATAAGATATCAGTAATACACGGAATGTAAACTTGGCTACACAGGAACTGAATTACAGAACAGAACAGGGTCTCAAATTTAGAAAACCACCTTATGCTTGTTTAAGGGTAAAGGTGAGTTGGGGTGCTGCATAAAACCAGAGATTGAAATGAGCACAGATAAAGTTCCTTAAGCCAAATATGGAATAGACAAGAGCTACTCCTTGCTCAACGAAATGGACTCAACACCGCATATTAAACGCCTAAGAATGTACCTGACTCTTAAGTATCTTAAAACCTATGGATTGCTATGTCTCCGAAAGAGAATCAAGCATGTGTACAGGGACATAAACGCAGCAGTGATAGGATTGGAGAGGTTCGGTGAGCAAATGAAGACCCTTTGAAGTCATATTGCATGGTACCCATTCCACGGGTTTCAACTACCCAGGTTTAAGGTATTCTTCCTTCAGCTAAAACATGCATGTGGAACCTAGAGTATGATCAACCATGTGATCGGGAGACGTGTTCAAATATGTCTCAGTTTTCGTACCCTGGTACTCGGGTGCAACATTCCAGACGCTTTACTAACACTCTCCCGACTTGGAGAGTCAGTCCCTTTAACCTCCTGTTTGGCCCAGTTTGCAATTTCTGCGGAAGATGAACAGGAATAGCGAGAACCAATGAGAGACTAGCTGGAGGTGTCTGGACGGGCAAATTTAACTCTCATTTCCCACCAGGAAGAGGAAATAACCAAAGGCTCAGCGTGCCGTGCCGGAACCAGATTAGGGCCTGAAGCCATCCTGCGGTGTTGCGGCCAGCTCACAAGAAAACGAGTTGAAGAAAGGAGCTCAGGGGCACTGTAATTCACAAACCTGCAGAGTTATAAATGACAACTATCGTCCAAAAATATACTGAAGTAAGGCTGCCAAGAGGACTTGAAAGCGGGGCAGAATTGCAGGAAACCGATTTCAGGAGGTAGACTGGAATTGCATTGAAAGCATAGGAAAAGAGGCAGAACGTCCACAATGATGCACTTGGCCAAAAAGGGCGTATGCGTTTTTTCCTGAATATATTCAGGAAAAAACGCATACGCCCTTTTTGGCCAACCAAGCAAGCTTGCAAAGGAAATCTGCACTACAATGAAGTCTCACTTCCCCCCGGTCAAAAGGGCCATCTGAAAAAAGTGTAAAATCCAGAAAGGCAGGACAGGCCATGGAGAACTGGGAGCCTTGTTATGCTGATGGGCGGGATGTAAATTGCCAACAGACACTCGTGAGAAGTGTATGGTGTTTCCTGAAACGTCTAAAAAACAAAGCAACAGAGCCTAGGACACTTCCACTTATGGTCCTATAGCTTAGGGAAATTAAAATCAAAAAGATACAGCCACCCCAAAGTTTGGGACGCCTCTGTTTACAAGAACCTCGTTTACCGTACAAGTTCAATATCACAGAAAGTGAAAAATGGATAAAGAACTTGTGGTACTTACGTACAATGCAGTATCACTCAGCAGTGAAATCTATGTCATCAGGCCCGTAGCAGCACAATGAGTGGATTCAGGTACGATGATTCTAACTGAAATAAGTCACACAGAAAAAGAAACATCATAAGATATCAGTAATACACGGAATGTAAACTTGGCTACATAGGAACTGAATTACAGAACAGAACAGGGTCTCAAATTTAGAAAACCACCTTATGCTTGTTTAAGGGTAAAGGTGAGTTGGGGTGCTGCATAAAACCAGAGATTGAAATGAGCACAGATAAAGTTCCTTAAGCCAAATATGGAATAGACAAGAGCTACTCCTTGCTCAACGAAATGGACTCAACACCGCATATTAAACGCCTAAGAATGTACCTGACTCTTAAGTATCTTAAAACCTATGGATTGCTATGTCTCCGAAAGAGAATCAAGCATGTGTACAGGGACATAAACACAGCAGTGATAGGATTGGAGAGGTTCGGTGAGCAAATGAAGACCCTTTGAAGTCATATTGCATGGTACCCATTCCACGGGTTTCAACTACCCAGGTTTAAGGTATTCTTCCTTCAGCTAAAACATGCATGTGGAACCTAGAGTATGATCAACCATGTGATCGGGAGACGTGTTCAAATATGTCTCAGTTTTCGTACCCTGGTACTCGGGTGCAACATTCCAGACGCTTTACTAACACTCTCCCGACTTGGAGAGTCAGTCCCTTTAACCTCCTGTTTGGCCCAGTTTGCAATTTCTGCGGAAGATGAACAGGAATAGCGAGAACCAATGAGAGACTAGCTGGAGGTGTCTGGACGGGCAAATTTAACTCTCATTTCCCACCAGGAAGAGGAAATAACCAAAGGCTCAGCGTGCCGTGCCGGAACCAGATTAGGGCCTGAAGCCATCCTGCGGTGTTGCGGCCAGCTCACAAGAAAACGAGTTGAAGAAAGGAGCTCAGGGGCACTGTAATTCACAAACCTGCAGAGTTATAAATGACAACTATCGTCCAAAAATATACTGAAGTAAGGCTGCCAAGAGGACTTGAAAGCGGGGCAGAATTGAAGGAAACCGATTTCAGGAGGTAGACTGGAATTGCATTGAAAGCATAGGAAAAGAGGCAGAACGTCCACAATGATGCACTTGGCCAAAAAGGGCGTATGCGTTTTTTCCTGAATATATTCAGGAAAAAACGCATACGCCCTTTTTGGCCAACCAAGCAAGCTTGCAAAGGAAATCTGCACTACAATGAAGTCTCACTTCCCCCCGGTCAAAAGGGCCATCTGAAAAAAGTGTAAAATCCAGAAAGGCAGGACAGGCCATGGAGAACTGGGAGCCTTGTTATGCTGATGGGCGGGATGTAAATTGCCAACAGACACTCGGGAGAAGTGTATGGTGTTTCCTGAAACGTCTAAAAAACAAAGCAACAGAGCCTAGGACACTTCCACTTATGGTCCTATAGCTTAGGGAAATTAAAATCAAAAAGATACAGCCACCCCAATGTTTGGGACGCCTCTGTTTACAAGAACCTCGTTTACCGTACAAGTTCAATATCACAGAAAGTGAAAAATGGATAAAGAACTTGTGGTACTTACGTACAATGCAGTATCACTCAGCAGTGAAATCTATGTCATCAGGCCCGTAGCAGCACAATGAGTGGATTCAGGCACGATGATTCTAACTGAAATAAGTCACACAGAAAAAGAAACATCATAAGATATCAGTAATACACGGAATGTAAACTTGGCTACACAGGAACTGAATTACAGAACAGAACAGGGTCTCAAATTTAGAAAACCAACTTATGCTTGTTTAAGGGTAAAGGTGAGTTGGGGTGCTGCATAAAACCAGAGATTGAAATGAGCACAGATAAAGTTCCTTAAGCCAAATATGGAATAGACAAGAGCTATTCCTTGCTCAACGAAATGGACTCAACACCGCATATTAAACGCCTAAGAATGTACCTGACTCTTAAGTATCTTAAAACCTATGGATTGCTATGTCTCCGAAAGAGAATCAAGCATGTGTACAGGGACATAAACGCAGCAGTGATAGGATTGGAGAGGTTCGGTGAGCAAATGAAGACCCTTTGAAGTCATATTGCATGGTACCCATTCCACGGGTTTCAACTACCCAGGTTTAAGGTATTCTTCCTTCAGCTAAAACATGCATGTGGAACCTAGAGTATGATCAACCATGTGATCGGGAGACGTGTTCAAATATGTCTCAGTTTTCGTACCCTGGTACTCGGGTGCAACATTCCAGACGCTTTACTAACACTCTCCCGACTTGGAGAGTCAGTCCCTTTAACCTCCTGTTTGGCCCAGTTTGCAATTTCTGCGGAAGATGAACAGGAATAGCGAGAACCAATGAGAGACTAGCTGGAGGTGTCTGGACGGGCAAATTTAACTCTCATTTCCCACCAGGAAGAGGAAATAACCAAAGGCTCAGCGTGCCGTGCCGGAACCAGATTAGGGCCTGAAGCCATCCTGCGGTGTTGCGGCCAGCTCACAAGAAAACGAGTTGAAGAAAGGAGCTCAGGGGCACTGTAATTCACAAACCTGCAGAGTTATAAATGACAACTATCGTCCAAAAATATACTGAAGTAAGGCTGCCAAGAGGACTTGAAAGCGGGGCAGAATTGCAGGAAACCGATTTCAGGAGGTAGACTGGAATTGCATTGAAAGCATAGGAAAAGAGGCAGAACGTCCACAATGATGCACTTGGCCAAAAAGGGCGTATGCGTTTTTTCCTGAATATATTCAGGAAAAAACGCATACGCCCTTTTTGGCCAACCAAGCAAGCTTGCAAAGGAAATCTGCACTACAATGAAGTCTCACTTCCCCCCGGTCAAAAGGGCCATCTGAAAAAAGTGTAAAATCCAGAAAGGCAGGACAGGCCATGGAGAACTGGGAGCCTTGTTATGCTGATGGGCGGGATGTAAATTGCCAACAGACACTCGTGAGAAGTGTATGGTGTTTCCTGAAACGTCTAAAAAACAAAGCAACAGAGCCTAGGACACTTCCACTTATGGTCCTATAGCTTAGGGAAATTAAAATCAAAAAGATACAGCCACCCCAAAGTTTGGGACGCCTCTGTTTACAAGAACCTCGTTTACCGTACAAGTTCAATATCACAGAAAGTGAAAAATGGATAAAGAACTTGTGGTACTTACGTACAATGCAGTATCACTCAGCAGTGAAATCTATGTCATCAGGCCCGTAGCAGCACAATGAGTGGATTCAGGTACGATGATTCTAACTGAAATAAGTCACACAGAAAAAGAAACATCATAAGATATCAGTAATACACGGAATGTAAACTTGGCTACATAGGAACTGAATTACAGAACAGAACAGGGTCTCAAATTTAGAAAACCACCTTATGCTTGTTTAAGGGTAAAGGTGAGTTGGGGTGCTGCATAAAACCAGAGATTGAAATGAGCACAGATAAAGTTCCTTAAGCCAAATATGGAATAGACAAGAGCTACTCCTTGCTCAACGAAATGGACTCAACACCGCATATTAAACGCCTAAGAATGTACCTGACTCTTAAGTATCTTAAAACCTATGGATTGCTATGTCTCCGAAAGAGAATCAAGCATGTGTACAGGGACATAAACACAGCAGTGATAGGATTGGAGAGGTTCGGTGAGCAAATGAAGACCCTTTGAAGTCATATTGCATGGTACCCATTCCACGGGTTTCAACTACCCAGGTTTAAGGTATTCTTCCTTCAGCTAAAACATGCATGTGGAACCTAGAGTATGATCAACCATGTGATCGGGAGACGTGTTCAAATATGTCTCAGTTTTCGTACCCTGGTACTCGGGTGCAACATTCCAGACGCTTTACTAACACTCTCCCGACTTGGAGAGTCAGTCCCTTTAACCTCCTGTTTGGCCCAGTTTGCAATTTCTGCGGAAGATGAACAGGAATAGCGAGAACCAATGAGAGACTAGCTGGAGGTGTCTGGACGGGCAAATTTAACTCTCATTTCCCACCAGGAAGAGGAAATAACCAAAGGCTCAGCGTGCCGTGCCGGAACCAGATTAGGGCCTGAAGCCATCCTGCGGTGTTGCGGCCAGCTCACAAGAAAACGAGTTGAAGAAAGGAGCTCAGGGGCACTGTAATTCACAAACCTGCAGAGTTATAAATGACAACTATCGTCCAAAAATATACTGAAGTAAGGCTGCCAAGAGGACTTGAAAGCGGGGCAGAATTGAAGGAAACCGATTTCAGGAGGTAGACTGGAATTGCATTGAAAGCATAGGAAAAGAGGCAGAACGTCCACAATGATGCACTTGGCCAAAAAGGGCGTATGCGTTTTTTCCTGAATATATTCAGGAAAAAACGCATACGCCCTTTTTGGCCAACCAAGCAAGCTTGCAAAGGAAATCTGCACTACAATGAAGTCTCACTTCCCCCCGGTCAAAAGGGCCATCTGAAAAAAGTGTAAAATCCAGAAAGGCAGGACAGGCCATGGAGAACTGGGAGCCTTGTTATGCTGATGGGCGGGATGTAAATTGCCAACAGACACTCGGGAGAAGTGTATGGTGTTTCCTGAAACGTCTAAAAAACAAAGCAACAGAGCCTAGGACACTTCCACTTATGGTCCTATAGCTTAGGGAAATTAAAATCAAAAAGATACAGCCACCCCAATGTTTGGGACGCCTCTGTTTACAAGAACCTCGTTTACCGTACAAGTTCAATATCACAGAAAGTGAAAAATGGATAAAGAACTTGTGGTACTTACGTACAATGCAGTATCACTCAGCAGTGAAATCTATGTCATCAGGCCCGTAGCAGCACAATGAGTGGATTCAGGCACGATGATTCTAACTGAAATAAGTCACACAGAAAAAGAAACATCATAAGATATCAGTAATACACGGAATGTAAACTTGGCTACACAGGAACTGAATTACAGAACAGAACAGGGTCTCAAATTTAGAAAACCAACTTATGCTTGTTTAAGGGTAAAGGTGAGTTGGGGTGCTGCATAAAACCAGAGATTGAAATGAGCACAGATAAAGTTCCTTAAGCCAAATATGGAATAGACAAGAGCTATTCCTTGCTCAACGAAATGGACTCAACACCGCATATTAAACGCCTAAGAATGTACCTGACTCTTAAGTATCTTAAAACCTATGGATTGCTATGTCTCCGAAAGAGAATCAAGCATGTGTACAGGGACATAAACGCAGCAGTGATAGGATTGGAGAGGTTCGGTGAGCAAATGAAGACCCTTTGAAGTCATATTGCATGGTACCCATTCCACGGGTTTCAACTACCCAGGTTTAAGGTATTCTTCCTTCAGCTAAAACATGCATGTGGAACCTAGAGTATGATCAACCATGTGATCGGGAGACGTGTTCAAATATGTCTCAGTTTTCGTACCCTGGTACTCGGGTGCAACATTCCAGACGCTTTACTAACACTCTCCCGACTTGGAGAGTCAGTCCCTTTAACCTCCTGTTTGGCCCAGTTTGCAATTTCTGCGGAAGATGAACAGGAATAGCGAGAACCAATGAGAGACTAGCTGGAGGTGTCTGGACGGGCAAATTTAACTCTCATTTCCCACCAGGAAGAGGAAATAACCAAAGGCTCAGCGTGCCGTGCCGGAACCAGATTAGGGCCTGAAGCCATCCTGCGGTGTTGCGGCCAGCTCACAAGAAAACGAGTTGAAGAAAGGAGCTCAGGGGCACTGTAATTCACAAACCTGCAGAGTTATAAATGACAACTATCGTCCAAAAATATACTGAAGTAAGGCTGCCAAGAGGACTTGAAAGCGGGTCAGAATTGCAGGAAACCGATTTCAGGAGGTAGACTGGAATTGCATTGAAAGCATAGGAAAAGAGGCAGAACGTCCACAATGATGCACTTGGCCAAAAAGGGCGTATGCGTTTTTTCCTGAATATATTCAGGAAAAAACGCATACGCCCTTTTTGGCCAACCAAGCAAGCTTGCAAAGGAAATCTGCACTACAATGAAGTCTCACTTCCCCCCGGTCAAAAGGGCCATCTGAAAAAAGTGTAAAATCCAGAAAGGCAGGACAGGCCATGGAGAACTGGGAGCCTTGTTATGCTGATGGGCGGGATGTAAATTGCCAACAGACACTCGGGAGAAGTGTATGGTGTTTCCTGAAACGTCTAAAAAACAAAGCAACAGAGCCTAGGGCACTTCCACTTATGGTCCTATAGCTTAGGGAAATTAAAATCAAAAAGATACAGCCACCCCAATGTTTGGGACGCCTCTGTTTACAAGAACCTCGTTTACCGTACAAGTTCAATATCACAGAAAGTGAAAAATGGATAAAGAACTTGTGGTACTTACGTACAATGCAGTATCACTCAGCAGTGAAATCTATGTCATCAGGCCCGTAGCAGCACAATGAGTGGATTCAGGTACGATGATTCTAACTGAAATAAGTCACACAGAAAAAGAAACATCATAAGATATCAGTAATACACGGAATGTAAACTTGGCTACACAGGAACTGAATTACAGAACAGAACAGGGTCTCAAATTTAGAAAACCAACTTATGCTTGTTTAAGGGTAAAGGTGAGTTGGGGTGCTGCATAAAACCAGAGATTGAAATGAGCACAGATAAAGTTCCTTAAGCCAAATATGGAATAGACAAGAGCTACTCCTTGCTCAACGAAATGGACTCAACACCGCATATTAAACGCCTAAGAATGTACCTGACTCTTAAGTATCTTAAAACCTATGGATTGCTATGTCTCCGAAAGAGAATCAAGCATGTGTACAGGGACATAAACGCAGCAGTGGTAGGATTGGAGAGGTTCGGTGAGCAAATGAAGACCCTTTGAAGTCATATTGCATGGTACCCATTCCACGGGTTTCAACTACCCAGGTTTAAGGTATTCTTCCTTCAGCTAAAACATGCATGTGGAACCTAGAGTATGATCAACCATGTGATCGGGAGACGTGTTCAAATATGTCTCAGTTTTCGTACCCTGGTACTCGGGTGCAACATTCCAGACGCTTTACTAACACTCTCCCGACTTGGAGAGTCAGTCCCTTTAACCTCCTGTTTGGCCCAGTTTGCAATTTCTGCGGAAGATGAACAGGAATAGCGAGAACCAATGAGAGACTAGCTGGAGGTGTCTGGACGGGCAAATTTAACTCTCATTTCCCACCAGGAAGAGGAAATAACCAAAGGCTCAGCGTGCCGTGCCGGAACCAGATTAGGGCCTGAAGCCATCCTGCGGTGTGCGGCCAGCTCACAAGAAAACGAGTTGAAGAAAGGAGCTCAGGGGCACTGTAATTCACAAACCTGCAGAGTTATAAATGACAACTATCGTCCAAAAATATACTGAAGTAAGGGTGCCAAGAGGACTTGAAAGCGGGGCAGAATTGCAGGAAACCGATTTCAGGAGGTAGACTGGAATTGCATTGAAAGCATAGGAAAAGAGGCAGAACGTCCACAATGATGCACTTGGCCAAAAAGGGCGTATGCGTTTTTTCCTGAATATATTCAGGAAAAAACGCATACGCCCTTTTTGGCCAACCAAGCAAGCTTGCAAAGGAAATCTGCACTACAATGAAGTCTCAATTCCCCCCGGTCAAAAGGGC
This sequence comes from Globicephala melas, assembly GCF_963455315.2. NCBI lineage: Eukaryota > Metazoa > Chordata > Mammalia > Artiodactyla > Delphinidae > Globicephala > Globicephala melas. Next base: position 75,831 of record NW_027207618.1, read on the forward strand.
CATCTGAAAAAAGTGTAAAATCCAGAAAGGCAGGACAGGCCATGGAGAACTGGGAGCCTTGTTATGCTGATGGGCGGGATGTAAATTGCCAACAGACACTCGGGAGAAGTGTATGGTGTTTCCTGAAACGTCTAAAAAACAAAGCAACAGAGCCTAGGGCACTTCCACTTATGGTCCTATAGCTTACGGAAATTAAAAACAAAATGATACAGCCACTCCAATGTTTGGGATGCCTCTGTTTACAAGAACCTCATTTACCGTACAAGTTCAATATCACAGAAAGTGAAAAATGGATAAAGAACTTGTGGTACTTACGTACAATGCAGTATCACTCAGCAGTGAAATCTATGTCATCAGGCCCGTAGCAGCACAATGAGTGGATTCAGGTACGATGATTCTAACTGAAATAAGTCACACAGAAAAAGAAACATCATAAGATATCAGTAATACACGGAATGTAAAGTTGGCTCTACAGGAACTGAATTACAGAACAGAACAGGGTCTCAAATTTAGAAAACCAACTTATGCTTGTTTAAGGGTAAAGGTGAGTTGGGGTGCTGCATAAAACCAGAGATTGAAATGAGCACAGATAAAGTTCCTTAAGCCAAATATGGAATAGACAAGAGCTACTCCTTGCTCAACGAAATGGACTCAACACCGCATATTAAACGCCTAAGAATGTACCTGACTCTTAAGTATCTTAAAACCTATGGATTGCTATGTCTCCGAAAGAGAATCAAGCGTGTGTACAGGGACATAAACGCAGCAGTGATAGGATTGGAGAGGTTCGGTGAGCAAATGAAGACCCTTTGAAGTCATATTGCATGGTACCCATTCCACGGGTTTCAACTACCCAGGTTTAAGGTATTCTTCCTTCAGCTAAAACATGCATGTGGAACCTAGAGTATGACCAACCATGTGATCGGGAGACGTGTTCAAATATGTCTCAGTTTTCGTACCCTGGTACTCGGGTGCAACATTCCAGACGCTTTACTAACACTCTCCCGACTTGGAGAGTCAGTCCCTTTAACCTCCTGTTTGGCCCAGTTTGCAATTTCTGCGGAAGATGAACAGGAATAGCGAGAACCAATGAGAGACTAGCTGGAGGTGTCTGGACGGGCAAATTTAACTCTCATTTCCCACCAGGAAGAGGAAATAACCAAAGGCTCAGCGTGCCGTGCCGGAACCAGATTAGGGCCTGAAGCCATCCTGCGGTGTTGCGGCCAGCTCACAAGAAAACGAGTTGAAGAAAGGAGCTCAGGGGCACTGTAATTCACAAACCTGCAGAGTTATAAATGACAACTATCGTCCAAAAATATACTGAAGTAAGGCTGCCAAGAGGACTTGAAAGCGGGGCAGAATTGCAGGAAACCGATTTCAGGAGGTAGACTGGAATTGCATTGAAAGCATAGGAAAAGAGGCAGAACGTCCACAATGATGCACTTGGCCAAAAAGGGCGTATGCGTTTTTTCCTGAATATATTCAGGAAAAAACGCATACGCCCTTTTTGGCCAACCAAGCAAGCTTGCAAAGGAAATCTGCACTACAATGAAGTCTCACTTCCCCCCGGTCAAAAGGGCCATCTGAAAAAAGTGTAAAATCCAGAAAGGCAGGACAGGCCATGGAGAACTGGGAGCCTTGTTATGCTGATGGGCGGGATGTAAATTGCCAACAGACACTCGGGAGAAGTGTATGGTGTTTCCTGAAACGTCTAAAAAACAAAGCAACAGAGCCTAGGGCACTTCCACTTATGGTCCTATAGCTTAGGGAAATTAAAATCAAAAAGATACAGCCACCCCAATGTTTGGGACGCCTCTGTTTACAAGAACCTCGTTTACCGTACAAGTTCAATATCACAGAAAGTGAAAAATGGATAAAGAACTTGTGGTACTTACGTACAATGCAGTATCACTCAGCAGTGAAATCTATGTCATCAGGCCCGTAGCAGCACAATGAGTGGATTCAGGTACGATGATTCTAACTGAAATAAGTCACACAGAAAAAGAAACATCATAAGATATCAGTAATACACGGAATGTAAACTTGGCTACACAGGAACTGAATTACAGAACAGAACAGGGTCTCAAATTTAGAAAACCAACTTATGCTTGTTTAAGGGTAAAGGTGAGTTGGGGTGCTGCATAAAACCAGAGATTGAAATGAGCACAGATAAAGTTCCTTAAGCCAAATATGGAATAGACAAGAGCTACTCCTTGCTCAACGAAATGGACTCAACACCGCATATTAAACGCCTAAGAATGTACCTGACTCTTAAGTATCTTAAAACCTATGGATTGCTATGTCTCCGAAAGAGAATCAAGCATGTGTACAGGGACATAAACGCAGCAGTGGTAGGATTGGAGAGGTTCGGTGAGCAAATGAAGACCCTTTGAAGTCATATTGCATGGTACCCATTCCACGGGTTTCAACTACCCAGGTTTAAGGTATTCTTCCTTCAGCTAAAACATGCATGTGGAACCTAGAGTATGATCAACCATGTGATCGGGAGACGTGTTCAAATATGTCTCAGTTTTCGTACCCTGGTACTCGGGTGCAACATTCCAGACGCTTTACTAACACTCTCCCGACTTGGAGAGTCAGTCCCTTTAACCTCCTGTTTGGCCCAGTTTGCAATTTCTGCGGAAGATGAACAGGAATAGCGAGAACCAATGAGAGACTAGCTGGAGGTGTCTGGACGGGCAAATTTAACTCTCATTTCCCACCAGGAAGAGGAAATAACCAAAGGCTCAGCGTGCCGTGCCGGAACCAGATTAGGGCCTGAAGCCATCCTGCGGTGTGCGGCCAGCTCACAAGAAAACGAGTTGAAGAAAGGAGCTCAGGGGCACTGTAATTCACAAACCTGCAGAGTTATAAATGACAACTATCGTCCAAAAATATACTGAAGTAAGGCTGCCAAGAGGACTTGAAAGCGGGGCAGAATTGCAGGAAACCGATTTCAGGAGGTAGACTGGAATTGCATTGAAAGCATAGGAAAAGAGGCAGAACGTCCACAATGATGCACTTGGCCAAAAAGGGCGTATGCGTTTTTTCCTGAATATATTCAGGAAAAAACGCATACGCCCTTTTTGGCCAACCAAGCAAGCTTGCAAAGGAAATCTGCACTACAATGAAGTCTCAATTCCCCCCGGTCAAAAGGGCCATCTGAAAAAAGTGTAAAATCCAGAAAGGCAGGACAGGCCATGGAGAACTGGGAGCCTTGTTATGCTGATGGGCGGGATGTAAATTGCCAACAGACACTCGGGAGAAGTGTATGGTGTTTCCTGAAACGTCTAAAAAACAAAGCAACAGAGCCTAGGGCACTTCCACTTATGGTCCTATAGCTTACGGAAATTAAAAACAAAATGATACAGCCACTCCAATGTTTGGGATGCCTCTGTTTACAAGAACCTCATTTACCGTACAAGTTCAATATCACAGAAAGTGAAAAATGGATAAAGAACTTGTGGTACTTACGTACAATGCAGTATCACTCAGCAGTGAAATCTATGTCATCAGGCCCGTAGCAGCACAATGAGTGGATTCAGGTACGATGATTCTAACTGAAATAAGTCACACAGAAAAAGAAACATCATAAGATATCAGTAATACACGGAATGTAAAGTTGGCTCTACAGGAACTGAATTACAGAACAGAACAGGGTCTCAAATTTAGAAAACCAACTTATGCTTGTTTAAGGGTAAAGGTGAGTTGGGGTGCTGCATAAAACCAGAGATTGAAATGAGCACAGATAAAGTTCCTTAAGCCAAATATGGAATAGACAAGAGCTACTCCTTGCTCAACGAAATGGACTCAACACCGCATATTAAACGCCTAAGAATGTACCTGACTCTTAAGTATCTTAAAACCTATGGATTGCTATGTCTCCGAAAGAGAATCAAGCGTGTGTACAGGGACATAAACGCAGCAGTGATAGGATTGGAGAGGTTCGGTGAGCAAATGAAGACCCTTTGAAGTCATATTGCATGGTACCCATTCCACGGGTTTCAACTACCCAGGTTTAAGGTATTCTTCCTTCAGCTAAAACATGCATGTGGAACCTAGAGTATGACCAACCATGTGATCGGGAGACGTGTTCAAATATGTCTCAGTTTTCGTACCCTGGTACTCGGGTGCAACATTCCAGACGCTTTACTAACACTCTCCCGACTTGGAGAGTCAGTCCCTTTAACCTCCTGTTTGGCCCAGTTTGCAATTTCTGCGGAAGATGAACAGGAATAGCGAGAACCAATGAGAGACTAGCTGGAGGTGTCTGGACGGGCAAATTTAACTCTCATTTCCCACCAGGAAGAGGAAATAACCAAAGGCTCAGCGTGCCGTGCCGGAACCAGATTAGGGCCTGAAGCCATCCTGCGGTGTTGCGGCCAGCTCACAAGAAAACGAGTTGAAGAAAGGAGCTCAGGGGCACTGTAATTCACAAACCTGCAGAGTTATAAATGACAACTATCGTCCAAAAATATACTGAAGTAAGGCTGCCAAGAGGACTTGAAAGCGGGGCAGAATTGCAGGAAACCGATTTCAGGAGGTAGACTGGAATTGCATTGAAAGCATAGGAAAAGAGGCAGAACGTCCACAATGATGCACTTGGCCAAAAAGGGCGTATGCGTTTTTTCCTGAATATATTCAGGAAAAAAACGCATACGCCCTTTTTGGCCAACCAAGCAAGCTTGCAAAGGAAATCTGCACTACAATGAAGTCTCACTTCCCCCCGGTCAAAAGGGCCATCTGAAAAAAGTGTAAAATCCAGAAAGGCAGGACAGGCCATGGAGAACTGGGAGCCTTGTTATGCTGATGGGCGGGATGTAAATTGCCAACAGACACTCGGGAGAAGTGTATGGTGTTTCCTGAAACGTCTAAAAAACAAAGCAACAGAGCCTAGGGCACTTCCACTTATGGTCCTATAGCTTAGGGAAATTAAAATCAAAAAGATACAGCCACCCCAATGTTTGGGACGCCTCTGTTTACAAGAACCTCGTTTACCGTACAAGTTCAATATCACAGAAAGTGAAAAATGGATAAAGAACTTGTGGTACTTACGTACAATGCAGTATCACTCAGCAGTGAAATCTATGTCATCAGGCCCGTAGCAGCACAATGAGTGGATTCAGGTACGATGATTCTAACTGAAATAAGTCACACAGAAAAAGAAACATCATAAGATATCAGTAATACACGGAATGTAAACTTGGCTACACAGGAACTGAATTACAGAACAGAACAGGGTCTCAAATTTCGAAAACCAACTTATGCTTGTTTAAGGGTAAAGGTGAGTTGGGGTGCTGCATAAAACCAGAGATTGAAATGAGCACAGATAAAGTTCCTTAAGCCAAATATGGAATAGACAAGAGCTACTCCTTGCTCAACGAAATGGACTCAACACCGCATATTAAACGCCTAAGAATGTACCTGACTCTTAAGTATCTTAAAACCTATGGATTGCTATGTCTCCGAAAGAGAATCAAGCATGTGTACAGGGACATAAACGCAGCAGTGGTAGGATTGGAGAGGTTCGGTGAGCAAATGAAGACCCTTTGAAGTCATATTGCATGGTACCCATTCCACGGGTTTCAACTACCCAGGTTTAAGGTATTCTTCCTTCAGCTAAAACATGCATGTGGAACCTAGAGTATGATCAACCATGTGATCGGGAGACGTGTTCAAATATGTCTCAGTTTTCGTACCCTGGTACTCGGGTGCAACATTCCAGACGCTTTACTAACACTCTCCCGACTTGGAGAGTCAGTCCCTTTAACCTCCTGTTTGGCCCAGTTTGCAATTTCTGCGGAAGATGAACAGGAATAGCGAGAACCAATGAGAGACTAGCTGGAGGTGTCTGGACGGGCAAATTTAACTCTCATTTCCCACCAGGAATAGGAAATAACCAAAGGCTCAGCGTGCCGTGCCGGAACCAGATTAGGGCCTGAAGCCATCCTGCGGTGTTGCGGCCAGCTCACAAAAAAGCGAGTTGAAGAAAGGAGCTCAGGGGCACTGTAATTCACAAACCTGCAGAGTTATAAATGACAACTATCGTCCAAAAATATACTGAAGTAAGGCTGCCAAGAGGACTTGAAAGCGGGGCAGAATTGCAGGAAACCGATTTCAGGAGGTAGACTGGAATTGCATTGAAAGCATAGGAAAAGAGGCAGAACGTCCACAATGATGCACTTGGCCAAAAAGGGCGTATGCGTTTTTTCCTGAATATATTCAGGAAAAAACGCATACGCCCTTTTTGGCCAACCAAGCAAGCTTGCAAAGGAAATCTGCACTACAATGAAGTCTCACTTCCCCCCGGTCAAAAGGGCCATCTGAAAAAAGTGTAAAATCCAGAAAGGCAGGACAGGCCATGGAGAACTGGGAGCCTTGTTATGCTGATGGGCGGGATGTAAATTGCCAACAGACACTCGGGAGAAGTGTATGGTGTTTCCTGAAACGTCTAAAAAACAAAGCAACAGAGCCTAGGACACTTCCACTTATGGTCCTATAGCTTAGGGAAATTAAAATCAAAAAGATACAGCCACCCCAATGTTTGGGACGCCTCTGTTTACAAGAACCTCGTTTACCGTACAAGTTCAATATCACAGAAAGTGAAAAATGGATAAAGAACTTGTGGTACTTACGTACAATGCAGTATCACTCAGCAGTGAAATCTATGTCATCAGGCCCGTAGCAGCACAATGAGTGGATTCAGGTACGATGATTCTAACTGAAATAAGTCACACAGAAAAAGAAACATCATAAGATATCAGTAATACACGGAATGTAAACTTGGCTACACAGGAACTGAATTACAGAACAGAACAGGGTCTCAAATTTAGAAAACCACCTTATGCTTGTTTAAGGGTAAAGGTGAGTTGGGGTGCTGCATAAAACCAGAGATTGAAATGAGCACAGATAAAGTTCCTTAAGCCAAATATGGAATAGACAAGAGCTACTCCTTGCTCAACGAAATGGACTCAACACCGCATATTAAACGCCTAAGAATGTACCTGACTCTTAAGTATCTTAAAACCTATGGATTGCTATGTCTCCGAAAGAGAATCAAGCATGTGTACAGGGACATAAACGCAGCAGTGATAGGATTGGAGAGGTTCGGTGAGCAAATGAAGACCCTTTGAAGTCATATTGCATGGTACCCATTCCACGGGTTTCAACTACCCAGGTTTAAGGTATTCTTCCTTCAGCTAAAACATGCATGTGGAACCTAGAGTATGATCAACCATGTGATCGGGAGACGTGTTCAAATATGTCTCAGTTTTCGTACCCTGGTACTCGGGTGCAACATTCCAGACGCTTTACTAACACTCTCCCGACTTGGAGAGTCAGTCCCTTTAACCTCCTGTTTGGCCCAGTTTGCAATTTCTGCGGAAGATGAACAGGAATAGCGAGAACCAATGAGAGACTAGCTGGAGGTGTCTGGACGGGCAAATTTAACTCTCATTTCCCACCAGGAAGAGGAAATAACCAAAGGCTCAGCGTGCCGTGCCGGAACCAGATTAGGGCCTGAAGCCATCCTGCGGTGTTGCGGCCAGCTCACAAGAAAACGAGTTGAAGAAAGGAGCTCAGGGGCACTGTAATTCACAAACCTGCAGAGTTATAAATGACAACTATCGTCCAAAAATATACTGAAGTAAGGCTGCCAAGAGGACTTGAAAGCGGGGCAGAATTGCAGGAAACCGATTTCAGGAGGTAGACTGGAATTGCATTGAAAGCATAGGAAAAGAGGCAGAACGTCCACAATGATGCACTTGGCCAAAAAGGGCGTATGCGTTTTTTCCTGAATATATTCAGGAAAAAACGCATACGCCCTTTTTGGCCAACCAAGCAAGCTTGCAAAGGAAATCTGCACTACAATGAAGTCTCACTTCCCCCCGGTCAAAAGGGCCATCTGAAAAAAGTGTAAAATCCAGAAAGGCAGGACAGGCCATGGAGAACTGGGAGCCTTGTTATGCTGATGGGCGGGATGTAAATTGCCAACAGACACTCGGGAGAAGTGTATGGTGTTTCCTGAAACGTCTAAAAAACAAAGCAACAGAGCCTAGGACACTTCCACTTATGGTCCTATAGCTTAGGGAAATTAAAATCAAAAAGATACAGCCACCCCAATGTTTGGGACGCCTCTGTTTACAAGAACCTCGTTTACCGTACAAGTTCAATATCACAGAAAGTGAAAAATGGATAAAGAACTTGTGGTACTTACGTACAATGCAGTATCACTCAGCAGTGAAATCTATGTCATCAGGCCCGTAGCAGCACAATGAGTGGATTCAGGTACGATGATTCTAACTGAAATAAGTCACACAGAAAAAGAAACATCATAAGATATCAGTAATACACGGAATGTAAACTTGGCTACACAGGAACTGAATTACAGAACAGAACAGGGTCTCAAATTTAGAAAACCAACTTATGCTTGTTTAAGGGTAAAGGTGAGTTGGGGTGCTGCATAAAACCAGAGATTGAAATGAGCACAGATAAAGTTCCTTAAGCCAAATATGGAATAGACAAGAGCTATTCCTTGCTCAACGAAATGGACTCAACACCGCATATTAAACGCCTAAGAATGTACCTGACTCTTAAGTATCTTAAAACCTATGGATTGCTATGTCTCCGAAAGAGAATCAAGCATGTGTACAGGGACATAAACGCAGCAGTGATAGGATTGGAGAGGTTCGGTGAGCAAATGAAGACCCTTTGAAGTCATATTGCATGGTACCCATTCCACGGGTTTCAACTACCCAGGTTTAAGGTATTCTTCCTTCAGCTAAAACATGCATGTGGAACCTAGAGTATGATCAACCATGTGATCGGGAGACGTGTTCAAATATGTCTCAGTTTTCGTACCCTGGTACTCGGGTGCAACATTCCAGACGCTTTACTAACACTCTCCCGACTTGGAGAGTCAGTCCCTTTAACCTCCTGTTTGGCCCAGTTTGCAATTTCTGCGGAAGATGAACAGGAATAGCGAGAACCAATGAGAGACTAGCTGGAGGTGTCTGGACGGGCAAATTTAACTCTCATTTCCCACCAGGAAGAGGAAATAACCAAAGGCTCAGCGTGCCGTGCCGGAACCAGATTAGGGCCTGAAGCCATCCTGCGGTGTTGCGGCCAGCTCACAAGAAAACGAGTTGAAGAAAGGAGCTCAGGGGCACTGTAATTCACAAACCTGCAGAGTTATAAATGACAACTATCGTCCAAAAATATACTGAAGTAAGGCTGCCAAGAGGACTTGAAAGCGGGTCAGAATTGCAGGAAACCGATTTCAGGAGGTAGACTGGAATTGCATTGAAAGCATAGGAAAAGAGGCAGAACGTCCACAATGATGCACTTGGCCAAAAAGGGCATATGCGTTTTTTCCTGAATATATTCAGGAAAAAACGCATACGCCCTTTTTGGCCAACCAAGCAAGCTTGCAAAGGAAATCTGCACTACAATGAAGTCTCACTTCCCCCCGGTCAAAAGGGCCATCTGAAAAAAGTGTAAAATCCAGAAAGGCAGGACAGGCCATGGAGAACTGGGAGCCTTGTTATGCTGATGGGCGGGATGTAAATTGCCAACAGACACTCGGGAGAAGTGTATGGTGTTTCCTGAAACGTCTAAAAAACAAAGCAACAGAGCCTAGGGCACTTCCACTTATGGTCCTATAGCTTAGGGAAATTAAAATCAAAAAGATACAGCCACCCCAATGTTTGGGACGCCTCTGTTTACAAGAACCTCGTTTACCGTACAAGTTCAATATCACAGAAAGTGAAAAATGGATAAAGAACTTGTGGTACTTACGTACAATGCAGTATCACTCAGCAGTGAAATCTATGTCATCAGGCCCGTAGCAGCACAATGAGTGGATTCAGGTACGATGATTCTAACTGAAATAAGTCACACAGAAAAAGAAACATCATAAGATATCAGTAATACACGGAATATAAACTTGGCTACACAGGAACTGAATTACAGAACAGAACAGGGTCTCAAATTTAGAAAACCAACTTATGCTTGTTTAAGGGTAAAGGTGAGTTGGGGTGCTGCATAAAACCAGAGATTGAAATGAGCACAGATAAAGTTCCTTAAGCCAAATATGGAATAGACAAGAGCTACTCCTTGCTCAACGAAATGGACTCAACACCGCATATTAAACGCCTAAGAATGTACCTGACTCTTAAGTATCTTAAAACCTATGGATTGCTATGTCTCCGAAAGAGAATCAAGCATGTGTACAGGGACATAAACGCAGCAGTGGTAGGATTGGAGAGGTTCGGTGAGCAAATGAAGACCCTTTGAAGACATATTGCATGGTACCCATTCCACGGGTTTCAACTACCCACGTTTAAGGTATTCTTCCTTCAGCTAAAACATGCATGTGGAACCTAGAGTATGATCAACCATGTGATCGGGAGACGTGTTCAAATATGTCTCAGTTTTCGTACCCTGGTACTCGGGTGCAACATTCCAGACGCTTTACTAACACTCTCCCGACTTGGAGAGTCAGTCCCTTTAACCTCCTGTTTGGCCCAGTTTGCAATTTCTGCGGAAGATGAACAGGAATAGCGAGAACCAATGAGAGACTAGCTGGAGGTGTCTGGACGGGCAAATTTAACTCTCATTTCCCACCAGGAAGAGGAAATAACCAAAGGCTCAGCGTGCCGTGCCGGAACCAGATTAGGGCCTGAAGCCATCCTGCGGTGTGCGGCCAGCTCACAAGAAAACGAGTTGAAGAAAGGAGCTCAGGGGCACTGTAATTCACAAACCTGCAGAGTTATAAATGACAACTATCGTCCAAAAATATACTGAAGTAAGGGTGCCAAGAGGACTTGAAAGCGGGGCAGAATTGCAGGAAACCGATTTCAGGAGGTAGACTGGAATTGCATTGAAAGCATAGGAAAAGAGGCAGAACGTCCACAATGATGCACTTGGCCAAAAAGGGCGTATGCGTTTTTTCCTGAATATATTCAGGAAAAAACGCATACGCCCTTTTTGGCCAACCAAGCAAGCTTGCAAAGGAAATCTGCACTACAATGAAGTCTCACTTCCCCCCGGTCAAAAGGGCCATCTGAAAAAAGTGTAAAATCCAGAAAGGCAGGACAGGCCATGGAGAACTGGGAGCCTTGTTATGCTGATGGGCGGGATGTAAATTGCCAACAGACACTCGGGAGAAGTGTATGGTGTTTCCTGAAACGTCTAAAAAACAAAGCAACAGAGCCTAGGGCACTTCCACTTATGGTCCTATAGCTTACGGAAATTAAAATCAAAATGATACAGCCACTCCAATGTTTGGGAGGCCTCTGTTTACAAGAACCTCATTTACCGTACAAGTTCAATATCACAGAAAGTGAAAAATGGATAAAGAACTTGTGGTACTTACGTACAATGCAGTATCACTCAGCAGTGAAATCTATGTCATCAGGCCCGTAGCAGCACAATGAGTGGATTCAGGTACGATGATTCTAACTGAAATAAGTCACACAGAAAAAGAAACATCATAAGATATCAGTAATACACGGAATGTAAAGTTGGCTCTACAGGAACTGAATTACAGAACAGAACAGGGTCTCAAATTTAGAAAACCAACTTATGCTTGCTTAAGGGGAAAGGTGAGTTGGGGTGCTGCATAAAACCAGAGATTGAAATGAGCACAGATAAAGTTCCTTAAGCCAAATATGGAATAGACAAGAGCTACTCCTTGCTCAACGAAATGGACTCAACACCGCATATTAAACGCCTAAGAATGTACCTGACTCTTAAGTATCTTAAAACCTATGGATTGCTATGTCTCCGAAAGAGAATCAAGCGTGTGTACAGGGACATAAACGCAGCAGTGATAGGATTGGAGAGGTTCGGTGAGCAAATGAAGACCCTTTGAAGTCATATAGCATGGTAAACATTCCACGGGTTTCAACTACCCAGGTTTAAGGTATTCTTCCTTCAGCTAAAACATGCATGTGGAACCTAGAGTATGACCAACCATGTGATCGGGAGACGTGTTCAAATATGTCTCAGTTTTCGTACCCTGGTACTCGGGTGCAACATTCCAGACGCTTTACTAACACTCTCCCGACTTGGAGAGTCAGTCCCTTTAACCTCCTGTTTGGCCCAGTTTGCAATTTCTGCGGAAGATGAACAGGAATAGCGAGAACCAATGAGAGACTAGCTGGAGGTGTCTGGACGGGCAAATTTAACTCTCATTTCCCACCAGGAAGAGGAAATAACCAAAGGCTCAGCGTGCCGTGCCGGAACCAGATTAGGGCCTGAAGCCATCCTGCGGTGTTGCGGTCAGCTCAAAAGAAAACGAGTTGAAGAAAGGAGCTCAGGGGCACTGTAATTCACAAACCTGCAGAGTTATAAATGACAACTATCGTCCAAAAATATACTGAAGTAAGGCTGCCAAGAGGACTTGAAAGCGGGGCAGAATTGCAGGAAACCGATTTCAGGAGGTAGACTGGAATTGCATTGAAAGCATAGGAAAAGAGGCAGAACGTCCACAATGATGCACTTGGCCAAAAAGGGCGTATGCGTTTTTTCCTGAATATATTCAGGAAAAAACGCATACGCCCTTTTTGGCCAACCAAGCAAGCTTGCAAAGGAAATCTGCACTACAATGAAGTCTCACTTCCCCCGGTCAAAAGGGCCATCTGAAAAAAGTGTAAAATCCAGAAAGGCAGGACAGGCCATGGAGAACTGGGAGCCTTGTTATGCTGATGGGCGGGATGTAAATTGCCAACAGACACTCGGGAGAAGTGTATGGTGTTTCCTGAAACGTCTAAAAAACAAAGCAACAGAGCCTAGGGCACTTCCACTTATGGTCCTATAGCTTAGGGAAATTAAAATCAAAAAGATACAGCCACCCCAATGTTTGGGACGCCTCTGTTTACAAGAACCTCGTTTACCGTACAAGTTCAATATCACAGAAAGTGAAAAATGGATAAAGAACTTGTGGTACTTACGTACAATGCAGTATCACTCAGCAGTGAAATCTATGTCATCAGGCCCGTAGCAGCACAATGAGTGGATTCAGGTACGATGATTCTAACTGAAATAAGTCACACAGAAAAAGAAACATCATAAGATATCAGTAATACACGGAATGTAAACTTGGCTACACAGGAACTGAATTACAGAACAGAACAGGGTCTCAAATTTAGAAAACCAACTTATGCTTGTTTAAGGGGAAAGGTGAGTTGGGGTGCTGCATAAAACCAGAGATTGAAATGAGCACAGATAAAGTTCCTTAAGCCAAATATGGAATAGACAAGAGCTACTCCTTGCTCAACGAAATGGACTCAACACCGCATATTAAACGCCTAAGAATGTACCTGACTCTTAAGTATCTTAAAACCTATGGATTGCTATGTCTCCGAAAGAGAATCAAGCATGTGTACAGGGACATAAACGCAGCAGTGATAGGATTGGAGAGGTTCGGTGAGCAAATGAAGACCCTTTGAAGTCATATTGCATGGTACCCATTCCACAGGTTTCAACTACCCAGGTTTAAGGTATTCTTCCTTCAGCTAAAACATGCATGTGGAACCTAGAGTATGATCAACCATGTGATCGGGAGATGTGTTCAAATATGTCTCAGTTTTCGTACCCTGGTACTCGGGTGCAACATTCCAGACGCTTTACTAACATTCTCCCGACTTGGAGAGTCAGTCCCTTTAACCTCCTGTTTGGCCCAGTTTGCAATTTCTGCGGAAGATTAACAGGAATAGCGAGAACCAATGAGAGACTAGCTGGAGGTGTCTGGACGGGCAAATTTAACTCTCATTTCCCACCAGGAAGAGGAAATAACCAAAGGCTCAGCGTGCCGTGCCGGAACCAGATTAGGGCCTGAAGCCATCCTGCGGTGTTGCGGCCAGCTCACAAAAAAGCGAGTTGAAGAAAGGAGCTCAGGGGCACTGTAATTCACAAACCTGCAGAGTTATAAATGACAACTATCGTCCAAAAATATACTGAAGTAAGGCTGCCAAGAGGACTTGAAAGCGGGGCAGAATTGCAGGAAACCGATTTCAGGAGGTAGACTGGAATTGCATTGAAAGCATAGGAAAAGAGGCAGAACGTCCACAATGATGCACTTGGCCAAAAAGGGCGTATGCGTTTTTTCCTGAATATATTCAGGAAAAAACGCATACGCCCTTTTTGGCCAACCAAGCAAGCTTGCAAAGGAAATCTGCACTACAATGAAGTCTCACTTCCCCCGGTCAAAAGGGCCATCTGAAAAAAGTGTAAAATCCAGAAAGGCAGGACAGGCCATGGAGAACTGGGAGCCTTGTTATGCTGATGGGCGGGATGTAAATTGCCAACAGACACTCGGGAGAAGTGTATGGTGTTTCCTGAAACGTCTAAAAAACAAAGCAACAGAGCCTAGGGCACTTCCACTTATGGTCCTATAGCTTAGGGAAATTAAAATCCAAAAGATACAGCCACTCCAATGTTTGGGACGCCTCTGTTTACAAGAACCTCGTTTACTGTACAAGTTCAATATCACAGAAAGTGAAAAATGGATAAAGAACTTGTGGTACTTACGTACAATGCAGTATCACTCAGCAGTGAAATCTATGTCATCAGGCCCGTAGCAGCACAATGAGTGGATTCAGGTACGATGATTCTAACTGAAATAAGTCACACAGAAAAAGAAACATCATAAGATATCAGTAATACACGGAATGTAAACTTGGCTACACAGGAACTGAATTACAGAACAGAACAGGGTCTCAAATTTAGAAAACCAACTTATGCTTGTTTAAGGGGAAAGGTGAGTTGGGGTGCTGCATAAAACCAGAGATTGAAATGAGCACAGATAAAGTTCCTTAAGCCAAATATGGAATAGACAAGAGCTACTCCTTGCTCAACGAAATGGACTCAACACCGCATATTAAACGCCTAAGAATGTACCTGACACTTAAGTATCTTAAAACCTATGGATTGCTATGTCTCCGAAAGAGAATCAAGCATGTGTACAGGGACATAAACGCAGCAGTGATAGGATTGGAGAGGTTCGGTGAGCAAATGAAGACCCTTTGAAGTCATATTGCATGGTACCCATTCCACGGGTTTCAACTACCCAGGTTTAAGGTATTCTTCCTTCAGCTAAAACATGCATGTGGAACCTAGAGTATGATCAACCATGTGATCGGGAGACGTGTTCAAATATGTCTCAGTTTTCGTAACCTGGTACTCAGGTGCAACATTCCAGACGCTTTACTAACACTCTCCCGACTTGGAGAGTCAGTCCCTTTAACCTCCTGTTTGGCCCAGTTTGCAATTTCTGCGGAAGATGAACAGGAATAGCGAGAACCAATGAGAGACTAGCTGGAGGTGTCTGGACGGGCAAATTTAACTCTCATTTCCCACCAGGAAGAGGAAATAACCAAAGGCTCAGCGTGCCGTGCCGGAACCAGATTAGGGCCTGAAGCCATCCTGCGGTGTTGCGGCCAGCTCACAAGAAAACGAGTTGAAGAAAGGAGCTCAGGGGCACTGTAATTCACAAACCTGCAGAGTTATAAATGACAACTATCGTCCAAAAATATACTGAAGTAAGGCTGCCAAGAGGACTTGAAAGCGGGGCAGAATTGCAGGAAACCGATTTCAGGAGGTAGACTGGAATTGCATTGAAAGCATAGGAAAAGAGGCAGAACGTCCACAATGATGCACTTGGCCAAAAAGGGCGTATGCGTTTTTTCCTGAATATATTCAGGAGAAAACGCATACGCCCTTTTTGGCCAACCAAGCAAGCTTGCAAAGGAAATCTGCACTACAATGAAGTCTCACTTCCCCCCGGTCAAAAGGGCCATCTGAAAAAAGTGTAAAATCCAGAAAGGCAGGACAGGCCATGGAGAACTGGGAGCCTTGTTATGCTGATGGGCGGGATGTAAATTGCCAACAGACACTCGGGAGAAGTGTATGGTGTTTCCTGAAACGTCTAAAAAACAAAGCAACAGAGCCTAGGGCACTTCCACTTATGGTCCTATAGCTTAGGGAAATTAAAATCAAAAAGATACAGCCACCCCAATGTTTGGGACGCCTCTGTTTACAAGAACCTCGTTTACCGTACAAGTTCAATATCACAGAAAGTGAAAAATGGATAAAGAACTTGTGGTACTTACGTACAATGCAGTATCACTCAGCAGTGAAATCTATGTCATCAGGCCCGTAGCAGCACAATGAGTGGATTCAGGTACGATGATTCTAACTGAAATAAGTCACACAGAAAAAGAAACATCATAAGATATCAGTAATACACGGAATGTAAACTTGGCTACACAGGAACTGAATTACAGAACAGAACAGGGTCTCAAATTTAGAAAACCAACTTATGCTTGTTTAAGGGTAAAGGTGAGTTGGGGTGCTGCATAAAACCAGAGATTGAAATGAGCACAGATAAAGTTCCTTAAGCCAAATATGGAATAGACAAGAGCTACTCCTTGCTCAACGAAATGGACTCAACACCCCATATTAAACGCCTAAGAATGTACCTGACTCTTAAGTATCTTAAAACCTATGGATTGCTATGTCTCCGAAAGAGAATCAAGCATGTGTACAGGGACATAAACGCAGCAGTGATAGGATTGGAGAGGTTCGGTGAGCAAATGAAGACCCTTTGAAGTCATATTGCATGGTACCCATTCCACGGGTTTCAACTACCCAGGTTTAAGGTATTCTTCCTTCAGCTAAAACATGCATGTGGAACCTAGAGTATGATCAACCATGTGATCGGGAGACGTGTTCAAATATGTCTCAGTTTTCGTACCCTGGTACTCGGGTGCAACATTCCAGACGCTTTACTAACACTCTCCCGACTTGGAGAGTCAGTCCCTTTAACCTCCTGTTTGGCCCAGTTTGCAATTTCTGCGGAAGATGAACAGGAATAGCGAGAACCAATGAGAGACTAGCTGGAGGTGTCTGGACGGGCAAATTTAACTCTCATTTCCCACCAGGAAGAGGAAATAACCAAAGGCTCAGCGTGCCGTGCCGGAACCAGATTAGGGCCTGAAGCCATCCTGCGGTGTTGCGGCCAGCTCACAAGAAAACGAGTTGAAGAAAGGAGCTCAGGGGCACTGTAATTCACAAACCTGCAGAGTTATAAATGACAACTATCGTCCAAAAATATACTGAAGTAAGGCTGCCAAGAGGACTTGAAAGCGGGGCAGAATTGCAGGAAACCGATTTCAGGAGGTAGACTGGAATTGCATTGAAAGCATAGGAAAAGAGGCAGAACGTCCACAATGATGCACTTGGCCAAAAAGGGCGTATGCGTTTTTTCCTGAATATATTCAGGAAAAAACGCATACGCCCTTTTTGGCCAACCAAGCAAGCTTGCAAAGGAAATCTGCACTACAATGAAGTCTCACTTCCCCCCGGTCAAAAGGGCCATCTGAAAAAAGTGTAAAATCCAGAAAGGCAGGACAGGCCATGGAGAACTGGGAGCCTTGTTATGCTGATGGGCGGGATGTAAATTGCCAACAGACACTTGGGAGAAGTGTATGGTGTTTCCTGAAACATCTAAAAAACAAAGCAACAGAGCCTAGGGCACTTCCACTTATGGTCCTATAGCTTAGGGAAATTAAAATCAAAAAGATAAAGCCACCCCAATGTTTGGGACGCCTCTGTTTACAAGAACCTCGTTTACCGTACAAGTTCAATATCACAGAAAGTGAAAAATGGATAAAGAACTTGTGGTACTTACGTACAATGCAGTATCACTCAGCAGTGAAATCTATGTCATCAGGCCCGTAGCAGCACAATGAGTGGATTCAGGTACGATGATTCTAACTGAAATAAGTCACACAGAAAAAGAAACATCATAAGATATCAGTAATACACGGAATGTAAACTTGGCTACACAGGAACTGAATTACAGAACAGAACAGGGTCTCAAATTTAGAAAACCAACTTATGCTTGTTTAAGGGGAAAGGTGAGTTGGGGTGCTGCATAAAACCAGAGATTGAAATGAGCACAGATAAAGTTCCTTAAGCCAAATATGGAATAGACAAGAGCTACTCCTTGCTCAACGAAATGGACTCAACACCGCATATTAAACGCCTAAGAATGTACCTGACTCTTAAGTATCTTAAAACCTATGGATTGCTATGTCTCCGAAAGAGAATCAAGCATGTGTACAGGGACATAAACGCAGCAGTGATAGGATTGGAGAGGTTCGGTGAGCAAATGAAGACCCTTTGAAGTCATATTGCATGGTACCCATTCCACGGGTCTCAACTCTCCAGGTTTAAGGTATTCTTCCTTCAGCTAAAACATGCATGTGGAACCTAGAGTATGATCAACCATGTGATCGGGAGACGTGTTCAAATATGTCTCAGTTTTCGTACCCTGGTACTCGGGTGCAACATTCCAGACGCTTTACTAACACTCTCCCGACTTGGAGAGTCAGTCCCTTTAACCTCCTGTTTGGCCCAGTTTGCAATTTCTGCGGAAGATGAACAGGAATAGCGAGAACCAATGAGAGACTAGCTGGAGGTGTCTGGACGGGCAAATTTAACTCTCATTTCCCACCAGGAAGAGGAAATAACCAAAGGCTCAGCGTGCCGTGCCGGAACCAGATTAGGGCCTGAAGCCATCCTGCGGTGTTGCGGCCAGCTCACAAGAAAACGAGTTGAAGAAAGGAGCTCAGGGGCACTGTAATTCACAAACCTGCAGAGTTATAAATGACAACTATCGTCCAAAAATATACTGAAGTAAGGCTGCCAAGAGGACTTGAAAGCGGGGCAGAATTGCAGGAAACCGATTTCAGTAGGTAGACTGGAATGCATTGAAAGCATAGGAAAAGAGGCAGAACGTCCACAATGATGCACTTGGCCAAAAAGGGCGTATGCGTTTTTTCCTGAATATATTCAGGAAAAAACGCATACGCCCTTTTTGGCCAACCAAGCAAGCTTGCAAAGGAAATCTGCACTACAATGAAGTCTCACTTCCCCCTGGTCAAAAGGGCCATCTGAAAAAAGTGTAAAATCCAGAAAGGCAGGACAGGCCATGGAGAACTGGGAGCCTTGTTATGCTGATGGGCGGGCTGTAAATTGCCAACAGACACTCGGGAGAAGTGTATGGTGTTTCCTGAAACGTCTAAAAAACAAAGCAACAGAGCCTAGGGCACTTCCACTTATGGTCCTATAGCTTAGGGAAATTAAAATCAAAAAGATACAGCCACCCCAATGTTTGGGACGCCTCTGTTTACAAGAACCTCGTTTACCGTACAAGTTCAATATCACAGAAAGTGAAAAATGGATAAAGAACTTGTGGTACTTACGTACAATGCAGTATCACTCAGCAGTGAAATCTATGTCATCAGGCCCGTAGCAGCACAATGAGTGGATTCAGGTACGATGATTCTAACTGAAATAAGTCACACAGAAAAAGAAACATCATAAGATATCAGTAATACACGGAATGTACACTTGGCTACACAGGAACTGAATTACAGAACAGAACAGGGTCTCAAATTTAGAAAACCAACTTATGCTTGTTTAAGGGTAAAGGTGAGTTGGGGTGCTGCATAAAACCAGAGATTTAAATGAGCACAGATAAAGTTCCTTAAGCCAAATATGGAATAGACAAGAGCTACTCCTTGCTCAATGAAATGGACTCAACACCGCATATTAAACGCCTCAGAATGTACCTGACTCTTAAGTATCTTAAAACCTATGGATTGCTATGTCTCCGAAAGAGAATCAAGCATGTGTACAGGGACATAAACGCAGCAGTGATAGGATTGGAGAGGTTCGGTGAGCAAATGAAGACCCTTTGAAGTCATATTGCATGGTACCCATTCCACGGGTTTCAACTACCCAGGTTTAAGGTATTCTTCCTTCAGCTAAAACATGCATGTGGAACCTAGAGTATGATCAACCATGTGATCGGGAGACGTGTTCAAATATGTCTCAGTTTTCGTACCCTGGTACTCGGGTGCAACATTCCAGACGCTTTACTAACACTCTCCCGACTTGGAGAGTCAGTCCCTTTAACCTCCTGTTTGGCCCAGTTTGCAATTTCTGCGGAAGATGAACAGGAATAGCGAGAACCAATGAGAGACTAGCTGGAGGTGTCTGGACGGGCAAATTTAACTCTCATTTCCCACCAGGAAGAGGAAATAACCAAAGGCTCAGCGTGCCGTGCCGGAACCAGATTAGGGCCTGAAGCCATCCTGCGGTGTTGCGGCCAGCTCACAAGAAAACGAGTTGAAGAAAGGGGCTCAGGGGCACTGTAATTCACAAACCTGCAGAGTTATAAATGACAACTATCGTCCAAAAATATACTGAAGTAAGGCTGCCAAGAGGACTTGAAAGCGGGGCAGAATTGCAGGAAACCGATTTCAGGAGGTAGACTGGAATTGCACTGAAAGCATAGGAAAAGAGGCAGAACGTCCACAATGATGCACTTGGCCAAAAAGGGCGTATGCGTTTTTTCCTGAATATATTCAGGAAAAAACGCATACGCCCTTTTTGGCCAACCAAGCAAGCTTGCAAAGGAAATCTGCACTACAATGAAGTCTCACTTCCCCCCGGTCAAAAGGGCCATCTGAAAAAAGTGTAAAATCCAGAAAGGCAGGACAGGCCATGGAGAACTGGGAGCCTTGTTATGCTGATGGGCGGGATGTAAATTGCCAACAGACACTCGGGAGAAGTGTATGGTGTTTCCTGAAACGTCTAAAAAACAAAGCAACAGAGCCTAGGCCACTTCCACTTATGGTCCTATAGCTTAGGGAAATTAAAATCAAAAAGATACAGCCACCCTAATGTTTGGGACGCCTCTGTTTACAAGAACCTCGTTTACCGTACAAGTTCAATATCACAGAAAGTGAAAAATGGATAAAGAACTTGTGGTACTTACGTACAATGCAGTATCACTCAGCAGTGAAATCTATGTCATCAGGCCCGTAGCAGCACAATGAGTGGATTCAGGTACGATGATTCTAACTGAAATAAGTCACACAGAAAAAGAAACATCATAAGATATCAGTAATACACGGAATGTAAACTTGGCTACACAGGAACTGAATTACAGAACAGAACAGGGTCTCAAATTTAGAAAACCAACTTATGCTTGTTTAAGGGGAAAGGTGAGTTGGGGTGCTGCATAAAACCAGAGATTGAAATGAGCACAGATAAAGTTCCTTAAGCCAAATATGGAATAGACAAGAGCTACTCCTTGCTCAACGAAATGGACTCAACACCGCATATTAAACGCCTAAGAATGTACCTGACTCTTAAGTATCTTAAAACCTATGGATTGCTATGTCTCCGAAAGAGAATCAAGCATGTGTACAGGGACATAAACGCAGCAGTGATAGGATTGGAGAGGTTCGGTGAGCAAATGAAGACCCTTTGAAGTCATATTGCATGGTACCCATTCCACGGGTTTCAACTACCCAGGTTTAAGGTATTCTTCCTTCAGCTAAAACATGCATGTGGAACCTAGAGTATGATCAACCATGTGATCGGGAGACGTGTTCAAATATGTCTCAGTTTTCGTACCCTGGTACTCGGGTGCAACATTCCAGACGCTTTACTAACACTCTCCCGACTTGGAGAGTCAGTCCCTTTAACCTCCTGTTTGGCCCAGTTTGCAATTTCTGCGGAAGATGAACAGGAATAGCGAGAACCAATGAGAGACTAGCTGGAGGTGTCTGGACGGGCAAATTTAACTCTCATTTCCCACCAGGAAGAGGAAATAACCAAAGGCTCAGCGTGCCGTGCCGGAACCAGATTAGGGCCTGAAGCCATCCTGCGGTGTTGCGGCCAGCTCACAAGAAAACGAGTTGAAGAAAGGAGCTCAGGGGCACTGTAATTCACAAACCTGCAGAGTTATAAATGACAACTATCGTCCAAAAATATACTGAAGTAAGGCTGCCAAGAGGACTTGAAAGCGGGGCAGAATTGCAGGAAACCGATTTCAGGAGGTAGACTGGAATTGCATTGAAAGCATAGGAAAAGAGGCAGAACGTCCACAATGATGCACTTGGCCAAAAAGGGCGTATGCGTTTTTTCCTGAATATATTCAGGAAAAAACGCATACGCCCTTTTTGGCCAACCAAGCAAGCTTGCAAAGGAAATCTGCACTACAATGAAGTCTCACTTCCCCCCGGTCAAAAGGGCCATCTGAAAAAAGTGTAAAATCCAGAAAGGCAGGACAGGCCATGGAGAACTGGGAGCCTTGTTATGCTGATGGGCGGGATGTAAATTGCCAACAGACACTCGGGAGAAGTGTATGGTGTTTCCTGAAACATCTAAAAAACAAAGCAACAGAGCCTAGGGCACTTCCACTTATGGTCCTATAGCTTAGGGAAATTAAAATCAAAAAGATACAGCCACCCCAATGTTTGGGACGCCTCTGTTTACAAGAACCTCGTTTACCGTACAAGTTCAATATCACAGAAAGTGAAAAATGGATAAAGAACTTGTGGTACTTACGTACAATGCAGTATCACTCAGCAGTGAAATCTATGTCATCAGGCCCGTAGCAGCACAATGAGTGGATTCAGGTACGATGATTCTAACTGAAATAAGTCACACAGAAAAAGAAACATCATAAGATATCAGTAATACACGGAATGTAAACTTGGCTACACAGGAACTGAATTACAGAACAGAACAGGGTCTCAAATTTAGAAAACCAACTTATGCTTGTTTAAGGGTAAAGGTGAGTTGGGGTGCTGCATAAAACCAGAGATTGAAATGAACACAGATAAAGTTCCTTAAGCCAAATATGGAATAGACAAGAGCTACTCCTTGCTCAACGAAATGGACTCAACACCGCATATTAAACGCCTAAGAATGTACCTGACTCTTAAGTATCTTAAAACCTATGGATTGCTATGTCTCCGAAAGAGAATCAAGCATGTGTACAGGGACATAAACGCAGCAGTGATAGGATTGGAGAGGTTCGGTGAGCAAATGAAGACCCTTTGAAGTCATATTGCATGGTACCCATTCCACGGGTCTCAACTCTCCAGGTTTAAGGTATTCTTCCTTCAGCTAAAACATGCATGTGGAACCTAGAGTATGATCAACCATGTGATCGGGAGACGTGTTCAAATATGTCTCAGTTTTCGTACCCTGGTACTCGGGTGCAACATTCCAGACGCTTTACTAACACTCTCCCGACTTGGAGAGTCAGTCCCTTTAACCTCCTGTTTGGCCCAGTTTGCAATTTCTGCGGAAGATGAACAGGAATAGCGAGAACCAATGAGAGACTAGCTGGAGGTGTCTGGACGGGCAAATTTAACTCTCATTTCCCACCAGGAAGAGGAAATAACCAAAGGCTCAGCGTGCCGTGCCGGAACCAGATTAGGGCCTGAAGCCATCCTGCGGTGTTGCGGCCAGCTCACAAGAAAACGAGTTGAAGAAAGGAGCTCAGGGGCACTGTAATTCACAAACCTGCAGAGTTATAAATGACAACTATCGTCCAAAAATATACTGAAGTAAGGCTGCCAAGAGGACTTGAAAGCGGGGCAGAATTGCAGGAAACCGATTTCAGGAGGTAGACTGGAATTGCATTGAAAGCATAGGAAAAGAGGCAGAACGTCCACAATGATGCACTTGGCCAAAAAGGGCGTATGCGTTTTTTCCTGAATATATTCAGGAAAAAACGCATACGCCCTTTTTGGCCAACCAAGCAAGCTTGCAAAGGAAATCTGCACTACAATGAAGTCTCACTTCCCCCCGGTCAAAAGGGCCATCTGAAAAAAGTGTAAAATCCAGAAAGGCAGGACAGGCCATGGAGAACTGGGAGCCTTGTTATGCTGATGGGCGGGATGTAAATTGCCAACAGACACTTATGAGAAGTGTATGGTGTTTCCTGAAACGTCTAAAAAACAAAGCAACAGAGCCTAGGGCACTTCCACTTATGGTCCTATAGCTTAGGGAAATTAAAATCAAAAAGACACAGCCACCCCAATGTTTGGGACGCCTCTGTTTACAAGAACCTTGTTTACCGTACAAGTTCAATATCACAGAAAGTGAAAAATGGATAAAGAACTTGTGGTACTTACGTACAATGCAGTATCACTCAGCAGTGAAATCTATGTCATCAGGCCCGTAGCAGCACAATGAGTGGATTCAGGTATGATGATTCTAACTAAAATAAGTCACACAGAAAAAGAAACATCATAAGATATCAGTAATACACGGAATGTAAACTTGGCTACACAGGAACTGAATTACAGAACAGAACAGGGTCTCAAATTTAGAAAACCAACTTATGCTTGTTTAACGGTAAAGGTGAGTTGGGGTGCTGCATAAAACCAGAGATTGAAATGAGCACAGATAAAGTTCCTTAAGCCAAATATGGAATAGACAAGAGCTACTCCTTGCTCAACGAAATGGACTCAACACCCCATATTAAACGCCTAAGAATGTACCTGACTCTTAAGTATCTTAAAACCTATGGATTGCTATGTCTCCGAAAGAGAATCAAGCATGTGTACAGGGACATAAACGCAGCAGTGATAGGATTGGAGAGGTTCGGTGAGCAAATGAAGACCCTTTGAAGTCATATTGCATGGTACCCATTCCACGGGTTTCAACTACCCAGGTTTAAGGTATTCTTCCTTCAGCTAAAACATGCATGTGGAACCTAGAGTATGATCAACCATGTGATCGGGAGACGTGTTCAAATATGTCTCAGTTTTCGTACCCTGGTACTCGGGTGCAACATTCCAGACGCTTTACTAACACTCTCCCGACTTGGAGAGTCAGTCCCTTTAACCTCCTGTTTGGCCCAGTTTGCAATTTCTGCGGAAGATGAACAGGAATAGCGAGAACCAATGAGAGACTAGCTGGAGGTGTCTGGACGGGCAAATTTAACTCTCATTTCCCACCAGGAAGAGGAAATAACCAAAGGCTCAGCGTGCCGTGCCGGAACCAGATTAGGGCCTGAAGCCATCCTGCGGTGTTGCGGCCAGCTCACAAGAAAACGAGTTGAAGAAAGGAGCTCAGGGGCACTGTAATTCACAAACCTGCAGAGTTATAAATGACAACTATCGTCCAAAAATATACTGAAGTAAGGCTGCCAAGAGGACTTGAAAGCGGGGCAGAATTGCAGGAAACCGATTTCAGGAGGTAGACTGGAATTGCATTGAAAGCATAGGAAAAGAGGCAGAACGTCCACAATGATGCACTTGGCCAAAAAGGGCGTATGCGTTTTTTCCTGAATATATTCAGGAAAAAACGCATACGCCCTTTTTGGCCAACCAAGCAAGCTTGCAAAGGAAATCTGCACTACAATGAAGTCTCACTTCCCCCCGGTCAAAAGGGCCATCTGAAAAAAGTGTAAAATCCAGAAAGGCAGGACAGGCCATGGAGAACTGGGAGCCTTGTTATGCTGATGGGCGGGATGTAAATTGCCAACAGACACTCGGGAGAAGTGTATGGTGTTTCCTGAAACATCTAAAAAACAAAGCAACAGAGCCTAGGGCACTTCCACTTATGGTCCTATAGCTTAGGGAAATTAAAATCAAAAAGATACAGCCACCCCAATGTTTGGGACGCCTCTGTTTACAAGAACCTCGTTTACCGTACAAGTTCAATATCACAGAAAGTGAAAAATGGATAAAGAACTTGTGGTACTTACGTACAATGCAGTATCACTCAGCAGTGAAATCTATGTCATCAGGCCCGTAGCAGCACAATGAGTGGATTCAGGTACGATGATTCTAACTGAAATAAGTCACACAGAAAAAGAAACATCATAAGATATCAGTAATACACGGAATGTAAACTTGGCTACACAGGAACTGAATTACAGAACAGAACAGGGTCTCAAATTTAGAAAACCAACTTATGCTTGTTTAAGGGGAAAGGTGAGTTGGGGTGCTGCATAAAACCAGAGATTGAAATGAGCACAGATAAAGTTCCTTAAGCCAAATATGGAATAGACAAGAGCTACTCCTTGCTCAACGAAATGGACTCAACACCCCATATTAAACGCCTAAGAATGTACCTGACTCTTAAGTATCTTAAAACCTATGGATTGCTATGTCTCCGAAAGAGAATCAAGCATGTGTACAGGGACATAAACGCAGCAGTGATAGGATTGGAGAGGTTCGGTGAGCAAATGAAGACCCTTTGAAGTCATATTGCATGGTACCCATTCCACGGGTTTCAACTACCCAGGTTTAAGGTATTCTTCCTTCAGCTAAAACATGCATGTGGAACCTAGAGTATGATCAACCATGTGATCGGGAGACGTGTTCAAATATGTCTCAGTTTTCGTACCCTGGTACTCGGGTGCAACATTCCAGACGCTTTACTAACACTCTCCCGACTTGGAGAGTCAGTCCCTTTAACCTCCTGTTTGGCCCAGTTTGCAATTTCTGCGGAAGATGAACAGGAATAGCGAGAACCAATGAGAGACTAGCTGGAGGTGTCTGGACGGGCAAATTTAACTCTCATTTCCCACCAGGAAGAGGAAATAACCAAAGGCTCAGCGTGCCGTGCCGGAACCAGATTAGGGCCTGAAGCCATCCTGCGGTGTTGCGGCCAGCTCACAAGAAAACGAGTTGAAGAAAGGAGCTCAGGGGCACTGTAATTCACAAACCTGCAGAGTTATAAATGACAACTATCGTCCAAAAATATACTGAAGTAAGGCTGCCAAGAGGACTTGAAAGCGGGGCAGAATTGCAGGAAACCGATTTCAGGAGGTAGACTGGAATTGCATTGAAAGCATAGGAAAAGAGGCAGAACGTCCACAATGATGCACTTGGCCAAAAAGGGCGTATGCGTTTTTTCCTGAATATATTCAGGAAAAAACGCATACGCCCTTTTTGGCCAACCAAGCAAGCTTGCAAAGGAAATCTGCACTACAATGAAGTCTCACTTCCCCCCAGTCAAAAGGGCCATCTGAAAAAAGTGTAAAATCCAGAAAGGCAGGACAGGCCATGGAGAACTGGGAGCCTTGTTATGCTGATGGGCGGGATGTAAATTGCCAACAGACACTTATGAGAAGTGTATGGTGTTTCCTGAAACATCTAAAAAACAAAGCAACAGAGCCTAGGGCACTTCCACTTATGGTCCTATAGCTTAGGGAAATTAAAATCAAAAAGATACAGCCACCCCAATGTTTGGGACGCCTCTGTTTACAAGAACCTCGTTTACCGTACAAGTTCAATATCACAGAAAGTGAAAAATGGATAAAGAACTTGTGGTACTTACGTACAATGCAGTATCACTCAGCAGTGAAATCTATGTCATCAGGCCCGTAGCAGCACAATGAGTGGATTCAGGTACGATGATTCTAACTGAAATAAGTCACACAGAAAAAGAAACATCATAAGATATCAGTAATACACGGAATGTAAACT
Organism: Globicephala melas; assembly: GCF_963455315.2. Classification (NCBI taxonomy): domain Eukaryota; kingdom Metazoa; phylum Chordata; class Mammalia; order Artiodactyla; family Delphinidae; genus Globicephala; species Globicephala melas. The sequence continues at coordinate 103,151 of NW_027207618.1, forward strand.
TGGCTACACAGGAACTGAATTACAGAACAGAACAGGGTCTCAAATTTAGAAAACCAACTTATGCTTGTTTAAGGGTAAAGGTGAGTTGGGGTGCTGCATAAAACCAGAGATTGAAATGAGCACAGATAAAGTTCCTTAAGCCAAATATGGAATAGACAAGAGCTACTCCTTGCTCAACGAAATGGACTCAACACCGCATATTAAACGCCTAAGAATGTACCTGACTCTTAAGTATCTTAAAACCTATGGATTGCTATGTCTCCGAAAGAGAATCAAGCGTGTGTACAGGGACATAAACGCAGCAGTGATAGGATTGGAGAGGTTCGGTGAGCAAATGAAGACCCTTTGAAGTCATATTGCATGGTACCCATTCCACGGGTTTCAACTACCCAGGTTTAAGGTATTCTTCCTTCAGCTAAAACATGCATGTGGAACCTAGAGTATGATCAACCATGTGATCGGGAGACGTGTTCAAATATGTCTCAGTTTTCGTACCCTGGTACTCGGGTGCAACATTCCAGACGCTTTACTAACACTCTCCCGACTTGGAGAGTCAGTCCCTTTAACCTCCTGTTTGGCCCAGTTTGCAATTTCTGCGGAAGATGAACAGGAATAGCGAGAACCAATGAGAGACTAGCTGGAGGTGTCTGGACGGGCAAATTTAACTCTCATTTCCCACCAGGAAGAGGAAATAACCAAAGGCTCAGCGTGCCGTGCCGGAACCAGATTAGGGCCTGAAGCCATCCTGCGGTGTTGCGGCCAGCTCACAAGAAAACGAGTTGAAGAAAGGAGCTCAGGGGCACTGTAATTCACAAACCTGCAGAGTTATAAATGACAACTATCGTCCAAAAATATACTGAAGTAAGGCTGCCAAGAGGACTTGAAAGCGGGGCAGAATTGCAGGAAACCGATTTCAGGAGGTAGACTGGAATTGCATTGAAAGCATAGGAAAAGAGGCAGAACGTCCACAATGATGCAGTTGGCCAAAAAGGGCGTATGCGTTTTTTTCTGAATATATTCAGGAAAAAACGCATACGCCCTTTTTGGCCAACCAAGCAAGCTTGCAAAGGAAATCTGCACTACAATGAAGTCTCACTTCCCCCCGGTCAAAAGGGCCATCTGAAAAAAGTGTAAAATCCAGAAAGGCAGGACAGGCCATGGAGAACTGGGAGCCTTGTTATGCTGATGGGCGGGATGTAAATTGCCAACAGACACTCGGGAGAAGTGTATGGTGTTTCCTGAAACATCTAAAAAACAAAGCAACAGAGCCTAGGGCACTTCCACTTATGGTCCTATAGCTTAGGGAAATTAAAATCAAAAAGATACAGCCACCCCAATGTTTGGGACGCCTCTGTTTACAAGAACCTCGTTTACCGTACAAGTTCAATATCACAGAAAGTGAAAAATGGATAAAGAACTTGTGGTACTTACGTACAATGCAGTATCACTCAGCAGTGAAATCTATGTCATCAGGCCCGTAGCAGCACAATGAGTGGATTCAGGTACGATGATTCTAACTGAAATAAGTCACACAGAAAAAGAAACATCATAAGATATCAGTAATACACGGAATGTAAACTTGGCTACACAGGAACTGAATTACAGAACAGAACAGGGTCTCAAATTTAGAAAACCAACTTATGCTTGTTTAAGGGGAAAGGTGAGTTGGGGTGCTGCATAAAACCAGAGATTGAAATGAGCACAGATAAAGTTCCTTAAGCCAAATATGGAATAGACAAGAGCTACTCCTTGCTCAACGAAATGGACTCAACACCCCATATTAAACGCCTAAGAATGTACCTGACTCTTAAGTATCTTAAAACCTATGGATTGCTATGTCTCCGAAAGAGAATCAAGCATGTGTACAGGGACATAAACGCAGCAGTGATAGGATTGGAGAGGTTCGGTGAGCAAATGAAGACCCTTTGAAGTCATATTGCATGGTACCCATTCCACGGGTTTCAACTACCCAGGTTTAAGGTATTCTTCCTTCAGCTAAAACATGCATGTGGAACCTAGAGTATGATCAACCATGTGATCGGGAGACGTGTTCAAATATGTCTCAGTTTTCGTACCCTGGTACTCGGGTGCAACATTCCAGACGCTTTACTAACACTCTCCCGACTTGGAGAGTCAGTCCCTTTAACCTCCTGTTTGGCCCAGTTTGCAATTTCTGCGGAAGATGAACAGGAATAGCGAGAACCAATGAGAGACTAGCTGGAGGTGTCTGGACGGGCAAATTTAACTCTCATTTCCCACCAGGAAGAGGAAATAACCAAAGGCTCATCGTGCCGTGCCGGAACCAGATTAGGGCCTGAAGCCATCCTGCGGTGTTGCGGCCAGCTCACAAGAAAACGAGTTGAAGAAAGGAGCTCAGGGGCACTGTAATTCACAAACCTGCAGAGTTATAAATGACAACTATCGTCCAAAAATATACTGAAGTAAGGCTGCCAAGAGGACTTGAAAGCGGGGCAGAATTGCAGGAAACCGATTTCAGGAGGTAGACTGGAATTGCATTGAAAGCATAGGAAAAGAGGCAGAACGTCCACAATGATGCACTTGGCCAAAAAGGGCGTATGCGTTTTTTCCTGAATATATTCAGGAAAAAACGCATACGCCCTTTTTGGCCAACCAAGCAAGCTTGCAAAGGAAATCTGCACTACAATGAAGTCTCACTTCCCCCCGGTCAAAAGGGCCATCTGAAAAAAGTGTAAAATCCAGAAAGGCAGGACAGGCCATGGAGAACTGGGAGCCTTGTTATGCTGATGGGCGGGATGTAAATTGCCAACAGACACTCGGGAGAAGTGTATGGTGTTTCCTGAAACATCTAAAAAACAAAGCAACAGAGCCTAGGGCACTTCCACTTATGGTCCTATAGCTTAGGGAAATTAAAATCAAAAAGATACAGCCACCCCAATGTTTGGGACGCCTCTGTTTACAAGAACCTCGTTTACCGTACAAGTTCAATATCACAGAAAGTGAAAAATGGATAAAGAACTTGTGGTACTTACGTACAATGCAGTATCACTCAGCAGTGAAATCTATGTCATCAGGCCCGTAGCAGCACAATGAGTGGATTCAGGTACGATGATTCTAACTGAAATAAGTCACACAGAAAAAGAAACATCATAAGATATCAGTAATACACGGAATGTAAACTTGGCTACACAGGAACTGAATTACAGAACAGAACAGGGTCTCAAATTTAGAAAACCAACTTATGCTTGTTTAAGGGTAAAGGTGAGTTGGGGTGCTGCATAAAACCAGAGATTGAAATGAGCACAGATAAAGTTCCTTAAGCCAAATATGGAATAGACAAGAGCTACTCCTTGCTCAACGAAATGGACTCAACACCGCATATTAAACGCCTAAGAATGTACCTGACTCTTAAGTATCTTAAAACCTATGGATTGCTATGTCTCCGAAAGAGAATCAAGCATGTGTACAGGGACATAAACGCAGCAGTGATAGGATTGGAGAGGTTCGGTGAGCAAATGAAGACCCTTTGAAGTCATATTGCATGGTACCCATTCCACGGGTTTCAACTACCCAGGTTTAAGGTATTCTTCCTTCAGCTAAAACATGCATGTGGAACCTAGAGTATGATCAACCATGTGATCGGGAGACGTGTTCAAATATGTCTCAGTTTTCGTACCCTGGTACTCGGGTGCAACATTCCAGACGCTTTACTAACACTCTCCCGACTTGGAGAGTCAGTCCCTTTAACCTCCTGTTTGGCCCAGTTTGCAATTTCTGCGGAAGATGAACAGGAATAGCGAGAACCAATGAGAGACTAGCTGGAGGTGTCTGGACGGGCAAATTTAACTCTCATTTCCCACCAGGAAGAGGAAATAACCAAAGGCTCAGCGTGCCGTGCCGGAACCAGATTAGGGCCTGAAGCCATCCTGCGGTGTTGCGGCCAGCTCACAAGAAAACGAGTTGAAGAAAGGAGCTCAGGGGCACTGTAATTCACAAACCTGCAGAGTTATAAATGACAACTATCGTCCAAAAATATACTGAAGTAAGGCTGCCAAGAGGACTTGAAAGCGGGGCAGAATTGCAGGAAACCGATTTCAGGAGGTAGACTGGAATTGCATTGAAAGCATAGGAAAAGAGGCAGAACGTCCACAATGATGCACTTGGCCAAAAAGGGCGTATGCGTTTTTTCCTGAATATATTCAGGAAAAAACGCATACGCCCTTTTTGGCCAACCAAGCAAGCTTGCAAAGGAAATCTGCACTACAATGAAGTCTCACTTCCCCCCAGTCAAAAGGGCCATCTGAAAAAAGTGTAAAATCCAGAAAGGCAGGACAGGCCATGGAGAACTGGGAGCCTTGTTATGCTGATGGGCGGGATGTAAATTGCCAACAGACACTTATGAGAAGTGTATGGTGTTTCCTGAAACATCTAAAAAACAAAGCAACAGAGCCTAGGGCACTTCCACTTATGGTCCTATAGCTTAGGGAAATTAAAATCAAAAAGATACAGCCACCCCAATGTTTGGGACGCCTCTGTTTACAAGAACCTCGTTTACCGTACAAGTTCAATATCACAGAAAGTGAAAAATGGATAAAGAACTTGTGGTACTTACGTACAATGCAGTATCACTCAGCAGTGAAATCTATGTCATCAGGCCCGTAGCAGCACAATGAGTGGATTCAGGTACGATGATTCTAACTGAAATAAGTCACACAGAAAAAGAAACATCATAAGATATCAGTAATACACGGAATGTAAACTTGGCTACACAGGAACTGAATTACAGAACAGAACAGGGTCTCAAATTTAGAAAACCAACTTATGCTTGTTTAAGGGTAAAGGTGAGTTGGGGTGCTGCATAAAACCAGAGATTGAAATGAGCACAGATAAAGTTCCTTAAGCCAAATATGGAATAGACAAGAGCTACTCCTTGCTCAACGAAATGGACTCAACACCGCATATTAAACGCCTAAGAATGTACCTGACTCTTAAGTATCTTAAAACCTATGGATTGCTATGTCTCCGAAAGAGAATCAAGCGTGTGTACAGGGACATAAACGCAGCAGTGATAGGATTGGAGAGGTTCGGTGAGCAAATGAAGACCCTTTGAAGTCATATTGCATGGTACCCATTCCACGGGTTTCAACTACCCAGGTTTAAGGTATTCTTCCTTCAGCTAAAACATGCATGTGGAACCTAGAGTATGATCAACCATGTGATCGGGAGACGTGTTCAAATATGTCTCAGTTTTCGTACCCTGGTACTCGGGTGCAACATTCCAGACGCTTTACTAACACTCTCCCGACTTGGAGAGTCAGTCCCTTTAACCTCCTGTTTGGCCCAGTTTGCAATTTCTGCGGAAGATGAACAGGAATAGCGAGAACCAATGAGAGACTAGCTGGAGGTGTCTGGACGGGCAAATTTAACTCTCATTTCCCACCAGGAAGAGGAAATAACCAAAGGCTCAGCGTGCCGTGCCGGAACCAGATTAGGGCCTGAAGCCATCCTGCGGTGTTGCGGCCAGCTCACAAGAAAACGAGTTGAAGAAAGGAGCTCAGGGGCACTGTAATTCACAAACCTGCAGAGTTATAAATGACAACTATCGTCCAAAAATATACTGAAGTAAGGCTGCCAAGAGGACTTGAAAGCGGGGCAGAATTGCAGGAAACCGATTTCAGGAGGTAGACTGGAATTGCATTGAAAGCATAGGAAAAGAGGCAGAACGTCCACAATGATGCAGTTGGCCAAAAAGGGCGTATGCGTTTTTTTCTGAATATATTCAGGAAAAAACGCATACGCCCTTTTTGGCCAACCAAGCAAGCTTGCAAAGGAAATCTGCACTACAATGAAGTCTCACTTCCCCCCGGTCAAAAGGGACATCTGAAAAAAGTGTAAAATCCAGAAAGGCAGGACAGGCCATGGAGAACTGGGAGCCTTGTTATGCTGATGGGCGGGATGTAAATTGCCAACAGACACTCGGGAGAAGTGTATGGTGTTTCCTGAAACATCTAAAAAACAAAGCAACAGAGCCTAGGGCACTTCCACTTATGGTCCTATAGCTTAGGGAAATTAAAATCAAAAAGATACAGCCACCCCAATGTTTGGGACGCCTCTGTTTACAAGAACCTCGTTTACCGTACAAGTTCAATATCACAGAAAGTGAAAAATGGATAAAGAACTTGTGGTACTTACGTACAATGCAGTATCACTCAGCAGTGAAATCTATGTCATCAGGCCCGTAGCAGCACAATGAGTGGATTCAGGTACGATGATTCTAACTGAAATAAGTCACACAGAAAAAGAAACATCATAAGATATCAGTAATACACGGAATGTAAACTTGGCTACACAGGAACTGAATTACAGAACAGAACAGGGTCTCAAATTTAGAAAACCAACTTATGCTTGTTTAAGGGGAAAGGTGAGTTGGGGTGCTGCATAAAACCAGAGATTGAAATGAGCACAGATAAAGTTCCTTAAGCCAAATATGGAATAGACAAGAGCTACTCCTTGCTCAACGAAATGGACTCAACACCCCATATTAAACGCCTAAGAATGTACCTGACTCTTAAGTATCTTAAAACCTATGGATTGCTATGTCTCCGAAAGAGAATCAAGCATGTGTACAGGGACATAAACGCAGCAGTGATAGGATTGGAGAGGTTCGGTGAGCAAATGAAGACCCTTTGAAGTCATATTGCATGGTACCCATTCCACGGGTTTCAACTACCCAGGTTTAAGGTATTCTTCCTTCAGCTAAAACATGCATGTGGAACCTAGAGTATGATCAACCATGTGATCGGGAGACGTGTTCAAATATGTCTCAGTTTTCGTACCCTGGTACTCGGGTGCAACATTCCAGACGCTTTACTAACACTCTCCCGACTTGGAGAGTCAGTCCCTTTAACCTCCTGTTTGGCCCAGTTTGCAATTTCTGCGGAAGATGAACAGGAATAGCGAGAACCAATGAGAGACTAGCTGGAGGTGTCTGGACGGGCAAATTTAACTCTCATTTCCCACCAGGAAGAGGAAATAACCAAAGGCTCATCGTGCCGTGCCGGAACCAGATTAGGGCCTGAAGCCATCCTGCGGTGTTGCGGCCAGCTCACAAGAAAACGAGTTGAAGAAAGGAGCTCAGGGGCACTGTAATTCACAAACCTGCAGAGTTATAAATGACAACTATCGTCCAAAAATATACTGAAGTAAGGCTGCCAAGAGGACTTGAAAGCGGGGCAGAATTGCAGGAAACCGATTTCAGGAGGTAGACTGGAATTGCATTGAAAGCATAGGAAAAGAGGCAGAACGTCCACAATGATGCACTTGGCCAAAAAGGGCGTATGCGTTTTTTCCTGAATATATTCAGGAAAAAACGCATACGCCCTTTTTGGCCAACCAAGCAAGCTTGCAAAGGAAATCTGCACTACAATGAAGTCTCACTTCCCCCCGGTCAAAAGGGCCATCTGAAAAAAGTGTAAAATCCAGAAAGGCAGGACAGGCCATGGAGAACTGGGAGCCTTGTTATGCTGATGGGCGGGATGTAAATTGCCAACAGACACTCGGGAGAAGTGTATGGTGTTTCCTGAAACATCTAAAAAACAAAGCAACAGAGCCTAGGGCACTTCCACTTATGGTCCTATAGCTTAGGGAAATTAAAATCAAAAAGATACAGCCACCCCAATGTTTGGGACGCCTCTGTTTACAAGAACCTCGTTTACCGTACAAGTTCAATATCACAGAAAGTGAAAAATGGATAAAGAACTTGTGGTACTTACGTACAATGCAGTATCACTCAGCAGTGAAATCTATGTCATCAGGCCCGTAGCAGCACAATGAGTGGATTCAGGTACGATGATTCTAACTGAAATAAGTCACACAGAAAAAGAAACATCATAAGATATCAGTAATACACGGAATGTAAACTTGGCTACACAGGAACTGAATTACAGAACAGAACAGGGTCTCAAATTTAGAAAACCAACTTATGCTTGTTTAAGGGTAAAGGTGAGTTGGGGTGCTGCATAAAACCAGAGATTGAAATGAGCACAGATAAAGTTCCTTAAGCCAAATATGGAATAGACAAGAGCTACTCCTTGCTCAACGAAATGGACTCAACACCGCATATTAAACGCCTAAGAATGTACCTGACTCTTAAGTATCTTAAAACCTATGGATTGCTATGTCTCCGAAAGAGAATCAAGCATGTGTACAGGGACATAAACGCAGCAGTGATAGGATTGGAGAGGTTCGGTGAGCAAATGAAGACCCTTTGAAGTCATATTGCATGGTACCCATTCCACGGGTTTCAACTACCCAGGTTTAAGGTATTCTTCCTTCAGCTAAAACATGCATGTGGAACCTAGAGTATGATCAACCATGTGATCGGGAGACGTGTTCAAATATGTCTCAGTTTTCGTACCCTGGTACTCGGGTGCAACATTCCAGACGCTTTACTAACACTCTCCCGACTTGGAGAGTCAGTCCCTTTAACCTCCTGTTTGGCCCAGTTTGCAATTTCTGCGGAAGATGAACAGGAATAGCGAGAACCAATGAGAGACTAGCTGGAGGTGTCTGGACGGGCAAATTTAACTCTCATTTCCCACCAGGAAGAGGAAATAACCAAAGGCTCAGCGTGCCGTGCCGGAACCAGATTAGGGCCTGAAGCCATCCTGCGGTGTTGCGGCCAGCTCACAAGAAAAGGAGTTGAAGAAAGGAGCTCAGGGGCACTGTAATTCACAAACCTGCAGAGTTATAAATGACAACTATCGTCCAAAAATATACTGAAGTAAGGCTGCCAAGAGGACTTGAAAGCGGGGCAGAATTGCAGGAAACCGATTTCAGGAGGTAGACTGGAATTGCATTGAAAGCATAGGAAAAGAGGCAGAACGTCCACAATGATGCACTTGGCCAAAAAGGGCGTATGCGTTTTTTCCTGAATATATTCAGGAAAAAACGCATACGCCCTTTTTGGCCAACCAAGCAAGCTTGCAAAGGAAATCTGCACTACAATGAAGTCTCACTTCCCCCCGGTCAAAAGGGCCATCTGAAAAAAGTGTAAAATCCAGAAAGGCAGGACAGGCCATGGAGAACTGGGAGCCTTGTTATACTGATGGGCGGGATGTACATTGCCAACAGACACTCGGGAGAAGTGTATGGTGTTTCCTGAAACATCTAAAAAACAAAGCAACAGAGCCTAGGGCACTTCCACTTATGGTCCTATAGCTTAGGGAAATTAAAATCAAAAAGATACAGCCACCCCAATGTTTGGGACGCCTCTGTTTACAAGAACCTCGTTTACCGTACAAGTTCAATATCACAGAAAGTGAAAAATGGATAAAGAACTTGTGGTACTTACGTACAATGCAGTATCACTCAGCAGTGAAATCTATGTCATCAGGCCCGTAGCAGCACAATGAGTGGATTCAGGTACGATGATTCTAACTGAAATAAGTCACACAGAAAAAGAAACATCATAAGATATCAGTAATACACGGAATGTAAACTTGGCTACACAGGAACTGAATTACAGAACAGAACAGGGTCTCAAATTTAGAAAACCAACTTATGCTTGTTTAAGGGTAAAGGTGAGTTGGGGTGCTGCATAAAACCAGAGATTGAAATGAGCACAGATAAAGTTCCTTAAGCCAAATATGGAATAGACAAGAGCTACTCCTTGCTCAACGAAATGGACTCAACACCGCATATTAAACGCCTAAGAATGTACCTGACTCTTAAGTATCTTAAAACCTATGGATTGCTATGTCTCCGAAAGAGAATCAAGCGTGTGTACAGGGACATAAACGCAGCAGTGATAGGATTGGAGAGGTTCGGTGAGCAAATGAAGACCCTTTGAAGTCATATTGCATGGTACCCATTCCACGGGTTTCAACTACCCAGGTTTAAGGTATTCTTCCTTCAGCTAAAACATGCATGTGGAACCTAGAGTATGATCAACCATGTGATCGGGAGACGTGTTCAAATATGTCTCAGTTTTCGTACCCTGGTACTCGGGTGCAACATTCCAGACGCTTTACTAACACTCTCCCGACTTGGAGAGTCAGTCCCTTTAACCTCCTGTTTGGCCCAGTTTGCAATTTCTGCGGAAGATGAACAGGAATAGCGAGAACCAATGTGAGACTAGCTGGAGGTGTCTGGACGGGCAAATTTAACTCTCATTTCCCACCAGGAAGAGGAAATAACCAAAGGCTCAGCGTGCCGTGCCGGAACCAGATTAGGGCCTGAAGCCATCCTGCGGTGTTGCGGCCAGCTCACAAGAAAACGAGTTGAAGAAAGGAGCTCAGGGGCACTGTAATTCACAAACCTGCAGAGTTATAAATGACAACTATCGTCCAAAAATATACTGAAGTAAGGCTGCCAAGAGGACTTGAAAGCGGGGCAGAATTGCAGGAAACCGATTTCAGGAGGTAGACTGGAATTGCATTGAAAGCATAGGAAAAGAGGCAGAACGTCCACAATGATGCAGTTGGCCAAAAAGGGCGTATGCGTTTTTTTCTGAATATATTCAGGAAAAAACGCATACGCCCTTTTTGGCCAACCAAGCAAGCTTGCAAAGGAAATCTGCACTACAATGAAGTCTCACTTCCCCCCGGTCAAAAGGGCCATCTGAAAAAAGTGTAAAATCCAGAAAGGCAGGACAGGCCATGGAGAACTGGGAGCCTTGTTATGCTGATGGGCGGGATGTAAATTGCCAACAGACACTCGGGAGAAGTGTATGGTGTTTCCTGAAACATCTAAAAAACAAAGCAACAGAGCCTAGGGCACTTCCACTTATGGTCCTATAGCTTAGGGAAATTAAAATCAAAAAGATACAGCCACCCCAATGTTTGGGACGCCTCTGTTTACAAGAACCTCGTTTACCGTACAAGTTCAATATCACAGAAAGTGAAAAATGGATAAAGAACTTGTGGTACTTACGTACAATGCAGTATCACTCAGCAGTGAAATCTATGTCATCAGGCCCGTAGCAGCACAATGAGTGGATTCAGGTACGATGATTCTAACTGAAATAAGTCACACAGAAAAAGAAACATCATAAGATATCAGTAATACACGGAATGTAAACTTGGCTACACAGGAACTGAATTACAGAACAGAACAGGGTCTCAAATTTAGAAAACCAACTTATGCTTGTTTAAGGGGAAAGGTGAGTTGGGGTGCTGCATAAAACCAGAGATTGAAATGAGCACAGATAAAGTTCCTTAAGCCAAATATGGAATAGACAAGAGCTACTCCTTGCTCAACGAAATGGACTCAACACCCCATATTAAACGCCTAAGAATGTACCTGACTCTTAAGTATCTTAAAACCTATGGATTGCTATGTCTCCGAAAGAGAATCAAGCATGTGTACAGGGACATAAACGCAGCAGTGATAGGATTGGACAGGTTCGGTGAGCAAATGAAGACCCTTTGAAGTCATATTGCATGGTACCCATTCCACGGGTTTCAACTACCCAGGTTTAAGGTATTCTTCCTTCAGCTAAAACATGCATGTGGAACCTAGAGTATGATCAACCATGTGATCGGGAGACGTGTTCAAATATGTCTCAGTTTTCGTACCCTGGTACTCGGGTGCAACATTCCAGACGCTTTACTAACACTCTCCCGACTTGGAGAGTCAGTCCCTTTAACCTCCTGTTTGGCCCAGTTTGCAATTTCTGCGGAAGATGAACAGGAATAGCGAGAACCAATGAGAGACTAGCTGGAGGTGTCTGGACGGGCAAATTTAACTCTCATTTCCCACCAGGAAGAGGAAATAACCAAAGGCTCAGCGTGCCGTGCCGGAACCAGATTAGGGCCTGAAGCCATCCTGCGGTGTTGCGGCCAGCTCACAAGAAAACGAGTTGAAGAAAGGAGCTCAGGGGCACTGTAATTCACAAACCTGCAGAGTTATAAATGACAACTATCGTCCAAAAATATACTGAAGTAAGGCTGCCAAGAGGACTTGAAAGCGGGGCAGAATTGCAGGAAACCGATTTCAGGAGGTAGACTGGAATTGCATTGAAAGCATAGGAAAAGAGGCAGAACGTCCACAATGATGCACTTGGCCAAAAAGGGCGTATGCGTTTTTTCCTGAATATATTCAGGAAAAAACGCATACGCCCTTTTTGGCCAACCAAGCAAGCTTGCAAAGGAAATCTGCACTACAATGAAGTCTCACTTCCCCCCGGTCAAAAGGGCCATCTGAAAAAAGTGTAAAATCCAGAAAGGCAGGACAGGCCATGGAGAACTGGGAGCCTTGTTATGCTGATGGGCGGGATGTAAATTGCCAACAGACACTCGGGAGAAGTGTATGGTGTTTCCTGAAACATCTAAAAAACAAAGCAACAGAGCCTAGGGCACTTCCACTTATGGTCCTATAGCTTAGGGAAATTAAAATCAAAAAGATACAGCCACCCCAATGTTTGGGACGCCTCTGTTTACAAGAACCTCGTTTACCGTACAAGTTCAATATCACAGAAAGTGAAAAATGGATAAAGAACTTGTGGTACTTACGTACAATGCAGTATCACTCAGCAGTGAAATCTATGTCATCAGGCCCGTAGCAGCACAATGAGTGGATTCAGGTACGATGATTCTAACTGAAATAAGTCACACAGAAAAAGAAACATCATAAGATATCAGTAATACACGGAATGTAAACTTGGCTACACAGGAACTGAATTACAGAACAGAACAGGGTCTCAAATTTAGAAAACCAACTTATGCTTGTTTAAGGGTAAAGGTGAGTTGGGGTGCTGCATAAAACCAGAGATTGAAATGAGCACAGATAAAGTTCCTTAAGCCAAATATGGAATAGACAAGAGCTACTCCTTGCTCAACGAAATGGACTCAACACCGCATATTAAACGCCTAAGAATGTACCTGACTCTTAAGTATCTTAAAACCTATGGATTGCTATGTCTCCGAAAGAGAATCAAGCATGTGTACAGGGACATAAACGCAGCAGTGATAGGATTGGAGAGGTTCGGTGAGCAAATGAAGACCCTTTGAAGTCATATTGCATGGTACCCATTCCACGGGTTTCAACTACCCAGGTTTAAGGTATTCTTCCTTCAGCTAAAACATGCATGTGGAACCTAGAGTATGATCAACCATGTGATCGGGAGACGTGTTCAAATATGTCTCAGTTTTCGTACCCTGGTACTCGGGTGCAACATTCCAGACGCTTTACTAACACTCTCCCGACTTGGAGAGTCAGTCCCTTTAACCTCCTGTTTGGCCCAGTTTGCAATTTCTGCGGAAGATGAACAGGAATAGCGAGAACCAATGAGAGACTAGCTGGAGGTGTCTGGACGGGCAAATTTAACTCTCATTTCCCACCAGGAAGAGGAAATAACCAAAGGCTCAGCGTGCCGTGCCGGAACCAGATTAGGGCCTGAAGCCATCCTGCGGTGTTGCGGCCAGCTCACAAGAAAAGGAGTTGAAGAAAGGAGCTCAGGGGCACTGTAATTCACAAACCTGCAGAGTTATAAATGACAACTATCGTCCAAAAATATACTGAAGTAAGGCTGCCAAGAGGACTTGAAAGCGGGGCAGAATTGCAGGAAACCGATTTCAGGAGGTAGACTGGAATTGCATTGAAAGCATAGGAAAAGAGGCAGAACGTCCACAATGATGCACTTGGCCAAAAAGGGCGTATGCGTTTTTTCCTGAATATATTCAGGAAAAAACGCATACGCCCTTTTTGGCCAACCAAGCAAGCTTGCAAAGGAAATCTGCACTACAATGAAGTCTCACTTCCCCCCGGTCAAAAGGGCCATCTGAAAAAAGTGTAAAATCCAGAAAGGCAGGACAGGCCATGGAGAACTGGGAGCCTTGTTATACTGATGGGCGGGATGTACATTGCCAACAGACACTCGGGAGAAGTGTATGGTGTTTCCTGAAACATCTAAAAAACAAAGCAACAGAGCCTAGGGCACTTCCACTTATGGTCCTATAGCTTAGGGAAATTAAAATCAAAAAGATACAGCCACCCCAATGTTTGGGACACCTCTGTTTACAAGAACCTCGTTTACCGTACAAGTTCAATATCACAGAAAGTGAAAAATGGATAAAGAACTTGTGGTACTTACGTACAATGCAGTATCACTCAGCAGTGAAATCTATGTCATCAGGCCCGTAGCAGCACAATGAGTGGATTCAGGTACGATGATTCTAACTGAAATAAGTCACACAGAAAAAGAAACATCATAAGATATCAGTAATACACGGAATGTAAACTTGGCTACACAGGAACTGAATTACAGAACAGAACAGGGTCTCAAATTTAGAAAACCAACTTATGCTTGTTTAAGGGTAAAGGTGAGTTGGGGTGCTGCATAAAACCAGAGATTGAAATGAGCACAGATAAAGTTCCTTAAGCCAAATATGGAATAGACAAGAGCTACTCCTTGCTCAACGAAATGGACTCAACACCGCATATTAAACGCCTAAGAATGTACCTGACTCTTAAGTATCTTAAAACCTATGGATTGCTATGTCTCCGAAAGAGAATCAAGCATGTGTACAGGGACATAAACGCAGCAGTGATAGGATTGGAGAGGTTCGGTGAGCAAATGAAGACCCTTTGAAGTCATATTGCATGGTACCCATTCCACGGGTTTCAACTACCCAGGTTTAAGGTATTCTTCCTTCAGCTAAAACATGCATGTGGAACCTAGAGTATGATCAACCATGTGATCGGGAGACGTGTTCAAATATGTCTCAGTTTTCGTACCCTGGTACTCGGGTGCAACATTCCAGACGCTTTACTAACACTCTCCCGACTTGGAGAGTCAGTCCCTTTAACCTCCTGTTTGGCCCAGTTTGCAATTTCTGCGGAAGATGAACAGGAATAGCGAGAACCAATGAGAGACTAGCTGGAGGTGTCTGGACGGGCAAATTTAACTCTCATTTCCCACCAGGAAGAGGAAATAACCAAAGGCTCAGCGTGCCGTGCCGGAACCAGATTAGGGCCTGAAGCCATCATGCGGTGTTGCGGCCAGCTCACAAAAAAGCGAGTTGAAGAAAGGAGCTCAGGGGCACTGTAATTCACAAACCTGCAGAGTTATAAATGACAACTATCGTCCAAAAATATACTGAAGTAAGGCTGCCAAGAGGACTTGAAAGCGGGGCAGAATTGCAGGAAACCGATTTCAGGAGGTAGACTGGAATTGCATTGAAAGCATAGGAAAAGAGGCAGAACGTCCACAATGATGCACTTGGCCAAAAAGGGCGTATGCGTTTTTTCCTGAATATATTCAGGAAAAAACGCATACGCCCTTTTTGGCCAACCAAGCAAGCTTGCAAAGGAAATCTGCACTACAATGAAGTCTCACTTCCCCCCGGTCAAAAGGGCCATCTGAAAAAAGTGTAAAATCCAGAAAGGCAGGACAGGCCATGGAGAACTGGGAGCCTTGTTATGCTGATGGGCGGGATGTAAATTGCCAACAGACACTCGGGAGAAGTGTATGGTGTTTCCTGAAACGTCTAAAAAACAAAGCAACAGAGCCTAGGGCACTTCCACTTATGGTCCTATAGCTTAGGGAAATTAAAATCAAAAAGATACAGCCACCCCAATGTTTGGGACACCTCTGTTTACAAGAACCTCGTTTACCGTACAAGTTCAATATCACAGAAAGTGAAAAATGGATAAAGAACTTGTGGTACTTACGTACAATGCAGTATCACTCAGCAGTGAAATCTATGTCATCAGGCCCGTAGCAGCACAATGAGTGGATTCAGGTACGATGATTCTAACTGAAATAAGTCACACAGAAAAAGAAACATCATAAGATATCAGTAATACACGGAATGTAAACTTGGCTACACAGGAACTGAATTACAGAACAGAACAGGGTCTCAAATTTAGAAAACCAACTTATGCTTGTTTAAGGGTAAAGGTGAGTTGGGGTGCTGCATAAAACCAGAGATTGAAATGAGCACAGATAAAGTTCCTTAAGCCAAATATGGAATAGACAAGAGCTACTCCTTGCTCAACGAAATGGACTCAACACCGCATATTAAACGCCTAAGAATGTACCTGACTCTTAAGTATGTTAAAACCTATGGATTGCTATGTCTCCGAAAGAGAATCAAGCATGTGTACAGGGACATAAACGCAGCAGTGATAGGATTGGAGAGGTTCGGTGAGCAAATGAAGACCCTTTGAAGTCATATTGCATGGTACCCATTCCACGGGTTTCAACTACCCAGGTTTAAGGTATTCTTCCTTCAGCTAAAACATGCATGTGGAACCTAGAGTATGATCAACCATGTGATCGGGAGACGTGTTCAAATATGTCTCAGTTTTCGTACCCTGGTACTCGGGTGCAACATTCCAGACGCTTTACTAACACTCTCCCGACTTGGAGAGTCAGTCCCTTTAACCTCCTGTTTGGCCCAGTTTGCAATTTCTGCGGAAGATGAACAGGAATAGCGAGAACCAATGAGAGACTAGCTGGAGGTGTCTGGACGGGCAAATTTAACTCTCATTTCCCACCAGGAAGAGGAAATAACCAAAGGCTCAGCGTGCCGTGCCGGAACCAGATTAGGGCCTGAAGCCATCCTGCGGTGTTGCGGCCAGCTCACAAGAAAACGAGTTGAAGAAAGGAGCTCAGGGGCACTGTAATTCACAAACCTGCAGAGTTATAAATGACAACTATCGTCCAAAAATATACTGAAGTAAGGCTGCCAAGAGGACTTGAAAGCGGGGCAGAATTGCAGGAAACCGATTTCAGGAGGTAGACTGGAATTGCATTGAAAGCATAGGAAAAGAGGCAGAACGTCCACAATGATGCACTTGGCCAAAAAGGGCGTATGCGTTTTTTCCTGAATATATTCAGGAAAAAACGCATACGGCCTTTTTGGCCAACCAAGCAAGCTTGCAAAGGAAATCTGCACTACAATGAAGTCTCACTTCCCCCCGGTCAAAAGGGCCATCTGAAAAAAGTGTAAAATCCAGAAAGGCAGGACAGGCCATGGAGAACTGGGAGCCTTGTTATACTGATGGGCGGGATGTACATTGCCAACAGACACTCGGGAGAAGTGTATGGTGTTTCCTGAAACATCTAAAAAACAAAGCAACAGAGCCTAGGGCACTTCCACTTATGGTCCTATAGCTTAGGGAAATTAAAATCAAAAAGATACAGCCACCCCAATGTTTGGGACACCTCTGTTTACAAGAACCTCGTTTACCGTACAAGTTCAATATCACAGAAAGTGAAAAATGGATAAAGAACTTGTGGTACTTACGTACAATGCAGTATCACTCAGCAGTGAAATCTATGTCATCAGGCCCGTAGCAGCACAATGAGTGGATTCAGGTACGATGATTCTAACTGAAATAAGTCACACAGAAAAAGAAACATCATAAGATATCAGTAATACACGGAATGTAAACTTGGCTACACAGGAACTGAATTACAGAACAGAACAGGGTCTCAAATTTAGAAAACCAACTTATGCTTGTTTAAGGGTAAAGGTGAGTTGGGGTGCTGCATAAAACCAGAGATTGAAATGAGCACAGATAAAGTTCCTTAAGCCAAATATGGAATAGACAAGAGCTACTCCTTGCTCAACGAAATGGACTCAACACCGCATATTAAACGCCTAAGAATGTACCTGACTCTTAAGTATCTTAAAACCTATGGATTGCTATGTCTCCGAAAGAGAATCAAGCATGTGTACAGGGACATAAACGCAGCAGTGATAGGATTGGAGAGGTTCGGTGAGCAAATGAAGACCCTTTGAAGTCATATTGCATGGTACCCATTCCACGGGTTTCAACTACCCAGGTTTAAGGTATTCTTCCTTCAGCTAAAACATGCATGTGGAACCTAGAGTATGATCAACCATGTGATCGGGAGACGTGTTCAAATATGTCTCAGTTTTCGTACCCTGGTACTCGGGTGCAACATTCCAGACGCTTTACTAACACTCTCCCGACTTGGAGAGTCAGTCCCTTTAACCTCCTGTTTGGCCCAGTTTGCAATTTCTGCGGAAGATGAACAGGAATAGCGAGAACCAATGAGAGACTAGCTGGAGGTGTCTGGACGGGCAAATTTAACTCTCATTTCCCACCAGGAAGAGGAAATAACCAAAGGCTCAGCGTGCCGTGCCGGAACCAGATTAGGGCCTGAAGCCATCCTGCGGTGTTGCGGCCAGCTCACAAAAAAGCGAGTTGAAGAAAGGAGCTCAGGGGCACTGTAATTCACAAACCTGCAGAGTTATAAATGACAACTATCGTCCAAAAATATACTGAAGTAAGGCTGCCAAGAGGACTTGAAAGCGGGGCAGAATTGCAGGAAACCGATTTCAGGAGGTAGACTGGAATTGCATTGAAAGCATAGGAAAAGAGGCAGAACGTCCACAATGATGCACTTGGCCAAAAAGGGCGTATGCGTTTTTTCCTGAATATATTCAGGAAAAAACGCATACGCCCTTTTTGGCCAACCAAGCAAGCTTGCAAAGGAAATCTGCACTACAATGAAGTCTCACTTCCCCCCGGTCAAAAGGGCCATCTGAAAAAAGTGTAAAATCCAGAAAGGCAGGACAGGCCATGGAGAACTGGGAGCCTTGTTATGCTGATGGGCGGGATGTAAATTGCCAACAGACACTCGGGAGAAGTGTATGGTGTTTCCTGAAACGTCTAAAAAACAAAGCAACAGAGCCTAGGGCACTTCCACTTATGGTCCTATAGCTTAGGGAAATTAAAATCAAAAAGATACAGCCACCCCAATGTTTGGGACGCCTCTGTTTACAAGAACCTCGTTTACCGTACAAGTTCAATATCACAGAAAGTGAAAAATGGATAAAGAACTTGTGGTACTTACGTACAATGCAGTATCACTCAGCAGTGAAATCTATGTCATCAGGCCCGTAGCAGCACAATGAGTGGATTCAGGTACGATGATTCTAACTGAAATAAGTCACACAGAAAAAGAAACATCATAAGATATCAGTAATACACGGAATGTAAACTTGGCTACACAGGAACTGAATTACAGAACAGAACAGGGTCTCAAATTTAGAAAACCAACTTATGCTTGTTTAAGGGTAAAGGTGAGTTGGGGTGCTGCATAAAACCAGAGATTGAAATGAGCACAGATAAAGTTCCTTAAGCCAAATATGGAATAGACAAGAGCTACTCCTTGCTCAACGAAATGGACTCAACACCGCATATTAAACGCCTAAGAATGTACCTGACTCTTAAGTATCTTAAAACCTATGGATTGCTATGTCTCCGAAAGAGAATCAAGCATGTGTACAGGGACATAAACGCAGCAGTGATAGGATTGGAGAGGTTCGGTGAGCAAATGAAGACCCTTTGAAGTCATATTGCATGGTACCCATTCCACGGGTTTCAACTACCCAGGTTTAAGGTATTCTTCCTTCAGCTAAAACATGCATGTGGAACCTAGAGTATGATCAACCATGTGATCGGGAGACGTGTTCAAATATGTCTCAGTTTTCGTACCCTGGTACTCGGGTGCAACATTCCAGACGCTTTACTAACACTCTCCCGACTTGGAGAGTCAGTCCCTTTAACCTCCTGTTTGGCCCAGTTTGCAATTTCTGCGGAAGATGAACAGGAATAGCGAGAACCAATGAGAGACTAGCTGGAGGTGTCTGGACGGGCAAATTTAACTCTCATTTCCCACCAGGAAGAGGAAATAACCAAAGGCTCAGCGTGCCGTGCCGGAACCAGATTAGGGCCTGAAGCCATCCTGCGGTGTTGCAGCCAGCTCACAAGAAAACGAGTTGAAGAAAGGAGCTCAGGGGCACTGTAATTCACAAACCTGCAGAGTTATAAATGACAACTATCATCCAAAAATATACTGAAGTAAGGCTGCCAAGAGGACTTGAAAGCGGGGCAGAATTGCAGGAAACCGATTTCAGGAGGTAGACTGGAATTGCATTGAAAGCATAGGAAAAGAGGCAGAACGTCCACAATGATGCACTTGGCCAAAAAGGGCGTATGCGTTTTTTCCTGAATATATTAAGGAAAAAACGCATACGCCCTTTTTGGCCAACCAAGCAAGCTTGCAAAGGAAATCTGCACTACAATGAAGTCTCACTTCCCCCCGGTCAAAAGGGTCATCTGAAAAAAGTGTAAAATCCAGAAAGGCAGGACAGGCCATGGAGAACTGGGAGCCTTGTTATGCTGATGGGCGGGATGTAAATTGCCAACAGACACTCGGGAGAAGTGTATGGTGTTTCCTGAAACGTCTAAAAAACAAAGCAACAGAGCCTAGGGCACTTCCACTTATGGTCCTATAGCTTAGGGAAATTAAAATCAAAAAGATACAGCCACCCCAATGTTTGGGACGCCTCTGTTTACAAGAACCTCGTTTACCGTACAAGTTCAATATCACAGAAAGTGAAAAATGGATAAAGAACTTGTGGTACTTACGTACAATGCAGTATCACTCAGCAGTGAAATCTATGTCATCAGTCCCGTAGCAGCACAATGAGTGGATTCAGGTACGATGATTCTAACTGAAATAAGTCACACAGAAAAAGAAACATCATAAGATATCAGTAATACACGGAATGTAAACTTGGCTACACAGGAACTGAATTACAGAACAGAACAGGGTCTCAAATTTAGAAAACCAACTTATGCTTGTTTAAGGGGAAAGGTGAGTTGGGGTGCTGCATAAAACCAGAGATTGAAATGAGCACAGATAAAGTTCCTTAAGCCAAATATGGAATAGACAAGAGCTACTCCTTGCTCAACGAAATGGACTCAACACCGCATATTAAACGCCTAAGAATGTACCTGACTCTTAAGTATCTTAAAACCTATGGATTGCTATGTCTCCGAAAGAGAATCAAGCATGTGTACAGGGATATAAACGCAGCAGTGATTGGATTGGAGAGGTTCGGTGAGCAAATGAAGACCCTTTGAAGTCATATTGCATGGTACCCATTCCACGGGTTTCAACTACCCAGGTTTAAGGTATTCTTCCTTCAGCTAAAACATGCATGTGGAACCTAGAGTATGATCAACCATGTGATCGGGAGACGTGTTCAAATATGTCTCAGTTTTCGTACCCTGGTACAAGGGTGCAACATTCCAGACGCTTTACTAACACTCTCCCGACTTGGAGAGTCAGTCCCTTTAACCTCCTGTTTGGCCCAGTTTGCAATTTCTGCGGAAGATGAACAGGAATAGCGAGAACCAATGAGAGACTAGCTGGAGGTGTCTGGACGGGCAAATTTAACTCTCATTTCCCACCAGGAAGAGGAAATAACCAAAGGCTCAGCGTGCCGTGCCGGAACCAGATTAGGGCCTGAAGCCATCCTGCGGTGTTGCAGCCAGCTCACAAGAAAACGAGTTGAAGAAAGGAGCTCAGGGGCACTGTAATTCACAAACCTGCAGAGTTATAAATGACAACTATCATCCAAAAATATACTGAAGTAAGGCTGCCAAGAGGACTTGAAAGCGGGGCAGAATTGCAGGAAACCGATTTCAGGAGGTAGACTGGAATTGCATTGAAAGCATAGGAAAAGAGGCAGAACGTCCACAATGATGCACTTGGCCAAAAAGGGCGTATGCGTTTTTTCCTGAATATATTCAGGAAAAAACGCATACGCCCTTTTTGGCCAACCAAGCAAGCTTGCAAAGGAAATCTGCACTACAATGAAGTCTCACTTCCCCCCGGTCAAAAGGGTCATCTGAAAAAAGTGTAAAATCCAGAAAGGCAGGACAGGCCATGGAGAACTGGGAGCCTTGTTATGCTGATGGGCGGGATGTAAATTGCCAACAGACACTCGGGAGAAGTGTATGGTGTTTCCTGAAACATCTAAAAAACAAAGCAACAGAGCCTAGGGCACTTCCACTTATGGTCCTATAGCTTAGGGAAATTAAAATCAAAAAGATACAGCCACCCCAATGTTTGGGACGCCTCTGTTTACAAGAACCTCGTTTACCGTACAAGTTCAATATCACAGAAAGTGAAAAATGGATAAAGAACTTGTGGTACTTACGTACAATGCAGTATCACTCAGCAGTGAAATCTATGTCATCAGGCCCGTAGCAGCACAATGAGTGGATTCAGGTACGATGATTCTAACTGAAATAAGTCACACAGAAAAAGAAACATCATAAGATATCAGTAATACACGGAATGTAAACTTGGCTACACAGGAACTGAATTACAGAACAGAACAGGGTCTCAAATTTAGAAAACCAACTTATGCTTGTTTAAGGGTAAAGGTGAGTTGGGGTGCTGCATAAAACCAGAGATTGAAATGAGCACAGATAAAGTTCCTTAAGCCAAATATGGAATAGACAAGAGCTACTCCTTGCTCAACGAAATGGACTCAACACCGCATATTAAACGCCTAAGAATGTACCTGACTCTTAAGTATCTTAAAACCTATGGATTGCTATGTCTCCGAAAGAGAATCAAGCATGTGTACAGGGACATAAACGCAGCAGTGATAGGATTGGAGAGGTTCGGTGAGCAAATGAAGACCCTTTGAAGTCATATTGCATGGTACCCATTCCACGGGTTTCAACTACCCAGGTTTAAGGTATTCTTCCTTCAGCTAAAACATGCATGTGGAACCTAGAGTATGATCAACCATGTGATCGGGAGACGTGTTCAAATATGTCTCAGTTTTCGTACCCTGGTACTCGGGTGCAACATTCCAGACGCTTTACTAACACTCTCCCGACTTGGAGAGTCAGTCCCTTTAACCTCCTGTTTGGCCCAGTTTGCAATTTCTGCGGAAGATGAACAGGAATAGCGAGAACCAATGAGAGACTAGCTGGAGGTGTCTGGACGGGCAAATTTAACTCTCATTTCCCACCAGGAAGAGGAAATAACCAAAGGCTCAGCGTGCCGTGCCGGAACCAGATTAGGGCCTGAAGCCATCCTGCGGTGTTGCAGCCAGCTCACAAGAAAACGAGTTGAAGAAAGGAGCTCAGGGGCACTGTAATTCACAAACCTGCAGAGTTATAAATGACAACTATCATCCAAAAATATACTGAAGTAAGGCTGCCAAGAGGACTTGAAAGCGGGGCAGAATTGCAGGAAACCGATTTCAGGAGGTAGACTGGAATTGCATTGAAAGCATAGGAAAAGAGGCAGAACGTCCACAATGATGCACTTGGCCAAAAAGGGCGTATGCGTTTTTTCCTGAATATATTCAGGAAAAAACGCATACGCCCTTTTTGGCCAACCAAGCAAGCTTGCAAAGGAAATCTGCACTACAATGAAGTCTCACTTCCCCCCGGTCAAAAGGGCCATCTGAAAAAAGTGTAAAATCCAGAAAGGCAGGACAGGCCATGGAGAACTGGGAGCCTTGTTATGCTGATGGGCGGGATGTAAATTGCCAGCAGACACTTGGGAGAAGTGTATGGTGTTTCCTGAAACATCTAAAAAACAAAGCAACAGAGCCTAGGGCACTTCCACTTATGGTCCTATAGCTTAGGGAAATTAAAATCAAAAAGATACAGCCACCCCAATGTTTGGGACGCCTCTGTTTACAAGAACCTCGTTTACCGTACAAGTTCAATATCACAGAAAGTGAAAAATGGATAAAGAACTTGTGGTACTTACGTACAATGCAGTATCACTCAGCAGTGAAATCTATGTCATCAGGCCCGTAGCAGCACAATGAGTGGATTCAGGTACGATGATTCTAACTGAAATAAGTCACACAGAAAAAGAAACATCATAAGATATCAGTAATACACGGAATGTAAACTTGGCTACACAGGAACTGAATTACAGAACAGAACAGGGTCTCAAATTTAGAAAACCAACTTATGCTTGTTTAAGGGTAAAGGTGAGTTGGGGTGCTGCATAAAACCAGAGATTGAAATGAGCACAGATAAAGTTCCTTAAGCCAAATATGGAATAGACAAGAGCTACTCCTTGCTCAACGAAATGGACTCAACACCGCATATTAAACGCCTAAGAATGTACCTGACTCTTAAGTATCTTAAAACCTATGGATTGCTATGTCTCCGAAAGAGAATCAAGCATGTGTACAGGGACATAAACGCAGCAGTGATAGGATTGGAGAGGTTCGGTGAGCAAATGAAGACCCTTTGAAGTTATATTGCATGGTACCCATTCCACGGGTTTCAACTACCCAGGTTTAAGGTATTCTTCCTTCAGCTAAAACATGCATGTGGAACCTAGAGTATGATCAACCATGTGATCGGGAGACGTGTTCAAATATGTCTCAGTTTTCGTACCCTGGTACTCGGGTGCAACATTCCAGACGCTTTACTAAAACTCTCCCGACTTGGAGAGTCAGTGCCTTTAACCTCCTGTTTGGCCCAGTTTGCAATTTCTGCGGAAGATGAACAGGAATAGCGAGAACCAATGAGAGACTAGCTGGAGGTGTCTGGACGGGCAAATTTAACTCTCATTTCCCACCAGGAAGAGGAAATAACCAAAGGCTCAGCGTGCCGTGCCGGAACCAGATTAGGGCCTGAAGCCATCCTGCGGTGTGCGGCCAGCTCACAAGAAAACGAGTTGAAGAAAGGAGCTCAGGGGCACTGTAATTCACAAACCTGCAGAGTTATAAATGACAACTATCGTCCAAAAATATACTGAAGTAAGGGTGCCAAGAGGACTTGAAAGCGGGGCAGAATTGCAGGAAACCGATTTCAGGAGGTAGACTGGAATTGCATTGAAAGCATAGGAAAAGAGGCAGAACGTCCACAATGATGCACTTGGCCAAAAAGGGCGTATGCGTTTTTTCCTGAATATATTCAGGAAAAAAAGCATACGCCCTTTTTGGCCAACCAAGCAAGCTTGCAAAGGAAATCTGCACTACAATGAAGTCTCACTTCCCCCCGGTCAAAAGGGCCATCTGAAAAAAGTGTAAAATCCAGAAAGGCAGGACAGGCCATGGAGAACTGGGAGCCTTGTTATGCTGATGGGCGGGATGTAAATTGCCAACAGACACTCGGGAGAAGTGTATGGTGTTTCCTGAAACATCTAAAAAACAAAGCAACAGAGCCTAGGGCACTTCCACTTATGGTCCTATAGCTTAGGGAAATTAAAATCAAAAAGATACAGCCACCCCAATGTTTGGGACGCCTCTGTTTACAAGAACCTCGTTTACCGTACAAGTTCAATATCACAGAAAGTGAAAAATGGATAAAGAACTTGTGGTACTTACGTACAATGCAGTATCACTCAGCAGTGAAATCTATGTCATCAGGCCCGTAGCAGCACAATGAGTGGATTCAGGTACGATGATTCTAACTGAAATAAGTCACACAGAAAAAGAAACATCATAAGATATCAGTAATACACGGAATGTAAACTTGGCTACACAGGAACTGAATTACAGAACAGAACAGGGTCTCAAATTTAGAAAACCAACTTATGCTTGTTTAAGGGTAAAGGTGAGTTGGGGTGCTGCATAAAACCAGAGATTGAAATGAGCACAGATAAAGTTCCTTAAGCCAAATATGGAATAGACAAGAGCTACTCCTTGCTCAACGAAATGGACTCAACACCGCATATTAAACGCCTAAGAATGTACCTGACTCTTAAGTATCTTAAAACCTATGGATTGCTATGTCTCCGAAAGAGAATCAAGCATGTGTACAGGGACATAAACGCAGCAGTGATAGGATTGGAGAGGTTCGGTGAGCAAATGAAGACCCTTTGAAGTCATATTGCATGGTACCCATTCCACGGGTTTCAACTACCCAGGTTTAAGGTATTCTTCCTTCAGCTAAAACATGCATGTGGAACCTAGAGTATGATCAACCATGTGATCGGGAGACGTGTTCAAATATGTCTCAGTTTTCGTACCCTGGTACTCGGGTGCAACATTCCAGACGCTTTACTAACACTCTCCCGACTTGGAGAGTCAGTCCCTTTAACCTCCTGTTTGGCCCAGTTTGCAATTTCTGCGGAAGATGAACAGGAATAGCGAGAACCAATGAGAGACTAGCTGGAGGTGTCTGGACGGGCAAATTTAACTCTCATTTCCCACCAGGAAGAGGAAATAACCAAAGGCTCAGCGTGCCGTGCCGGAACCAGATTAGGGCCTGAAGCCATCCTGCGGTGTGCGGCCAGCTCACAAGAAAACGAGTTGAAGAAAGGAGCTCAGGGGCACTGTAATTCACAAACCTGCAGAGTTATAAATGACAACTATCGTCCAAAAATATACTGAAGTAAGGCTGCCAAGAGGACTTGAAAGCGGGGCAGAATTGCAGGAAACCGATTTCAGGAGGTAGACTGGAATTGCATTGAAAGCATAGGAAAAGAGGCAGAACGTCCACAATATTGCACTTGGCCAAAAAGGGCGTATGCGTTTTTTCCTGAATATATTCAGGAAAAAACGCATACGCCCTTTTTGGCCAACCAAGCAAGCTTGCAAAGGAAATCTGCACTACAATGAAGTCTCACTTCCCCCTGGTCAAAAGGGCCATCTGAAAAAAGTGTAAAATCCAGAAAGGCAGGACAGGCCATGGAGAACTGGGAGCCTTGTTATGCTGATGGGCGGGATGTAAATTGCCAACAGACACTCGGGAGAAGTGTATGGTGTTTCCTGAAACATCTAAAAAACAAAGCAACAGAGCGTAGGGCACTTCCACTTATGGTCCTATAGCTTAGGGAAATTAAAATCCAAAAGATACAGCCACTCCAATGTTTGGGACGCCTCTGTTTACAAGAACCTCGTTTACCGTACAAGTTCAATATCACAGAAAGTGAAAAATGGATAAAGAACTTGTGGTACTTACGTACAATGCAGTATCACTCAGCAGTGAAATCTATGTCATCAGGCCCGTAGCAGCACAATGAGTGGATTCAGGTACGATGATTCTAACTGAAATAAGTCACACAGAAAAAGAAACATCATAAGATATCAGTAATACACGGAATGTAAACTTGGCTACACAGGAACTGAATTACAGAACAGAACAGGGTCTCAAATTTAGTAAACCAACTTATGCTTGTTTAAGGGTAAAGGTGAGTTGGGGTGCTGCATAAAACCAGAGATTGAAATGAGCACAGATAAAGTTCCTTAAGCCAAATATGGAATAGACAAGAGCTACTCCTTGCTCAACGAAATGGACTCAACACCGCATATTAAACGCCTAAGAATGTACCTGACTCTTAAGTATCTTAAAACCTATGGATTGCTATGTCTCCGAAAGAGAATCAAGCATGTGTACAGGGACATAAATGCAGCAGTGATAGGATTGGAGAGGTTCGGTGAGCAAATGAAGACCCTTTGAAGTCATATTGCATGGTACCCATTCCACGGGTTTCAACTACCCAGGTTTAAGGTATTCCTCCTTCAGCTAAAACATGCATGTGGAACCCAGAGTATGATCAACCATGTGATCGGGAGACGTGTTCAAATATGTCTCAGTTTTCGTACCCTGGTACTCGGGTGCAACATTCCAGACGCTTTACTAACACTCTCCCGACTTGGAGAGTCAGTCCCTTTAACCTCCTGTTTGGCCCAGTTTGCAATTTCTGCGGAAGATGAACAGGAATAGCGAGAACCAATGAGAGACTAGCTGGAGGTGTCTGGACGGGCAAATTTAACTCTCATTTCCCACCAGGAAGAGGAAATAACCAAAGGCTCAGCGTGCCGTGCCGGAACCAGATTAGGGCCTGAAGCCATCCTGCGGTGTTGCGGCCAGCTCACAAGAAAAGGAGTTGAAGAAAGGAGCTCAGGGGCACTGTAATTCACAAACCTGCAGAGTTATAAATGACAACTATCGTCCAAAAATATACTGAAGTAAGGCTGCCAAGAGGACTTGAAAGCGGGGCAGAATTGCAGGAAACCGATTTCAGGAGGTAGACTGGAATTGCATTGAAAGCATAGGAAAAGAGGCAGAAAGTCCACAATGATGCACTTGGCCAAAAAGGGCGTATGTGTTTTTTCCTGAATATATTCCGGAAAAAACGCATACGCACTTTTTGGCCAACCAAGCAAGCTTGCAAAGGAAATCTGCACTACAATGAAGTCTCACTTCCCCCCGGTCAAAAGGGCCATCTGAAAAAAGTGTAAAATCCAGAAAGGCAGGACAGGCCACGGAGAACTGGGAGCCTTGTTATGCTGATTGGCGGGATGTAAATTGCCAACAGACACTCGGGAGAAGTGTATGGGGTTTCCTGAAACGTCTAAAAAAACAAAGCAACAGAGCCTAGGGCACTTCCACTTATGGTCCTATAGCTTAGAGAAATTAAAATCAAAAAGATACAGCCACCCCAATGATTGGGACGCCTCTGTTTACAAAAACCTCGTTTACCGTACAAGTTCAATATCACAGAAAGTGAAAAATGGATAAAGAACTTGTGGTACTTACGTACAATGCAGTATCACTCAGCAGTGAAATCTATGTCATCAGGCCCGTAGCAGCACAATGAGTGGATTCAGGTACGATGATTCTAACTGAAATAAGTCACACAGAAAAAGAAACATCATAAGATATCACTAATACACGGAATGTAAACTTGGCTACACAGGAACTGAATTACAGAACAGAACAGGGTCTCAAATTTAGAAAACCAACTTATGCTTGTTTAAGGGTAAAGGTGAGTTGGGGTGCTGCATAAAACCAGAGATTGAAATGAGCACAGATAAAGTTCCTTAAGCCAAATATGGAATAGACAAGAGCTACTCCTTGCTCAACGAAATGGACTCAACACCGCATATTAAACGCCTAAGAATGTACCTGACTCTTAAGTATCTTAAAACCTATGGATTGCTATGTCTCCGAAAGAGAATCAAGCGTGTGTACAGGGACATAAACGCAGCAGTGATAGGATTGGAGAGGTTCGGTGAGCAAATGAAGACCCTTTGAAGTCATATTGCATGGTACCCATTCCACGGGTTTCAACTACCCAGGTTTAAGGTATTCTTCCTTCAGCTAAAACATGCATGTGGAACCTAGAGTATGATCAACCATGTGATCGGGAGACGTGTTCAAATATGTCTGAGTTTTCGTACCCTGGTACTCGGGTGCAACATTCCAGACGCTTTACTAACACTCTCCCGACTTGGAGAGTCAGTCCCTTTAACCTCCTGTTTGGCCCAGTTTGCAATTTCTGCGGAAGATGAACAGGAATAGCGAGAACCAATGAGAGACTAGCTGGAGGTGTCTGGACGGGCAAATTTAACTCTCATTTCCCACCAGGAAGAGGAAATAACCAAAGGCTCAGCGTGCCGTGCCGGAACCAGATTAGGGCCTGAAGCCATCCTGCGGTGTTGCGGCCAGCTCACAAGAAAACGAGTTGAAGAAAGGAGCTCAGGGGCACTGTAATTCACAAACCTGCAGAGTTATAAATGACAACTATCGTCCAAAAATATACTGAAGTAAGGCTGCCAAGAGGACTTGAAAGCGGGGCAGAATTGCAGGAAACCGATTTCAGGAGGTAGACTGGAATTGCATTGAAAGCATAGGAAAAGAGGCAGAACGTCCACAATGATGCAGTTGGCCAAAAAGGGCGTATGCGTTTTTTTCTGAATATATTCAGGAAAAAACGCATACGCCCTTTTTGGCCAACCAAGCAAGCTTGCAAAGGAAATCTGCACTACAATGAAGTCTCACTTCCCCCCGGTCAAAAGGGCCATCTGAAAAAAGTGTAAAATCCAGAAAGGCAAGACAGGCCATGGAGAACTGGGAGCCTTGTTATGCTGATGGGCGGGATGTAAATTGCCAACAGACACTCGGGAGAAGTGTATGGTGTTTCCTGAAACATCTAAAAAACAAAGCAACAGAGCCTAGGGCACTTCCACTTATGGTCCTATAGCTTAGGGAAATTAAAATCAAAAAGATACAGCCACCCCAATGTTTGGGACGCCTCTGTTTACAAGAACCTCGTTTACCGTACAAGTTCAATATCACAGAAAGTGAAAAATGGATAAAGAACTTGTGGTACTTACGTACAATGCAGTATCACTCAGCAGTGAAATCTATGTCATCAGGCCCGTAGCAGCACAATGAGTGGATTCAGGTACGATGATTCTAACTGAAATAAGTCACACAGAAAAAGAAACATCATAAGATATCAGTAATACACGGAATGTAAACTTGGCTACACAGGAACTGAATTACAGAACAGAACAGGGTCTCAAATTTAGAAAACCAACTTATGCTTGTTTAAGGGTAAAGGTGAGTTGGGGTGCTGCATAAAACCAGAGATTGAAATGAGCACAGATAAAGTTCCTTAAGCCAAATATGGAATAGACAAGAGCTACTCCTTGCTCAACGAAATGGCTCAACACCGCATATTAAACGCCTAAGAATGTACCTGACTCGTAAGTATCTTAAAACCTATGGATTGCTATGTCTCCGAAAGAGAATCAAGCGTGTGTACAGGGACATAAACGCAGCAGTGATAGGATTGGAGAGGTTCGGTGAGCAAATGAAGACCCTTTGAAGTCATATTGCATGGTACCCATTCCACGGGTTTCAACTACCCAGGTTTAAGGTATTCCTCCTTCAGCTAAAACATGCATGTGGAACCTAGAGTATGATCAACCATGTGATCGGGAGACGTGTTCAAATATGTCTCAGTTTTCGTACCCTGGTACTCGGGTGCAACATTCCAGACGCTTTACTAACACTCTCCCGACTTGGAGAGTCAGTCCCTTTAACCTCCTGTTTGGCCCAGTTTGCAATTTCTGCGGAAGATGAACAGGAATAGCGAGAACCAATGAGAGACTAGCTGGAGGTGTCTGGACGGGCAAATTTAACTCTCATTTCCCACCAGGAAGAGGAAATAACCAAAGGCTCAGCGTGCCGTGCCGGAACCAGATTAGGGCCTGAAGCCATCCTACGGTGTTGCGGCCAGCTCACGAGAAAACGAGTTGAAGAAAGGAGCTCAGGGGCACTGTAATTCAGAAACCTGCACAGTTATAAATGACAACTATCGTCCAAAAATATACTGAAGTAAGGCTGCCAAGAGGACTTGAAAGCGGGGCAGAATTGCAGGAAACCGATTTCAGGAGGTACACTGGAATTGCATTGAAAGCATAGGAAAAGAGGCAGAACGTCCACAATGATGCACTTGGCCAAAAAGGGCGTATGCGTTTTTTCCTGAATATATTCAGGAAAAAACGCATACGCCCTTTTTGGCCAACCAAGCAAGCTTGCAAAGGAAATCTGCACTACAATGAAGTCTCACTTCCCCCCGGTTAAAAGGGCCATCTGAAAAAAGTGTAAAATCCAGAAATGCAGAACAGGCCATGGAGAACTGGGAGCCTTGTTATGCTGATGGGCGGGATGTAAATTGCCAACAGACACTCGGGAGAAGTGTATGGTGTTTCCTGAAACATCTAAAAAACAAAGCAACAGAGCCTAGGGCACTTCCACTTATGGTCCTATAGCTTAGGGAAATTAAAATCAAAACGACACAGCCACCCCAAAGTTTGGGACGCCTCTGTTTACAAGAACCTCGTTTACCGTACAAGTTCAATATCACAGAAAGTGAAAAATGGATAAAGAACTTGTGGTACTTACGTACAATGCAGTATCACTCAGCAGTGAAATCTATGTCATCAGGCCCGTAGCAGCACAATGAGTGGATTCAGGTACGATGATTCTAACTGAAATAAGTCACACAGAAAAAGAAACATCATAAGATATCAGTAATACACGGAATGTAAAGTTGGCTCTACAGGAACTGAATTACAGAACAGAACAGGGTCTCAAATTTAGAAAACCAACTTATGCTTGTTTAAGGGTAAAGGTGAGTTGGGGTGCTGCATAAAACCAGAGATTGAAATGAGCACAGATAAAGTTCCTTAAGCCAAATATGGAATAGACAAGAGCTACTCCTTGCTCAACGAAATGGACTCAACACCGCATATTAAACGCCTAAGAATGTACCTGACTCTTAAGTATCTTAAAACCTATGGATTGCTATGTCTCCGAAAGAGAATCAAGCGTGTGTACAGGGACATAAACGCAGCAGTGATAGGATTGGAGAGGTTCGGTGAGCAAATGAAGACCCTTTGAAGTCATATTGCATGGTACCCATTCCACGGGTTTCAACTACCCAGGTTTAAGGTATTCTTCCTTCAGCTAAAACATGCATGTGGAACCTAGAGTATGATCAACCATGTGATCGGGAGACGTGTTCAAATATGTCTCAGTTTTCGTACCCTGGTACTCGGGTGCAACATTCCAGACGCTTTACTAACACTCTCCCGACTTGGAGAGTCAGTCCCTTTAACCTCCTGTTTGGCCCAGTTTGCAATTTCTGCGGAAGATGAACAGGAATAGCGAGAACCAATGAGAGACTAGCTGGAGGTGTCTGGACGGGCAAATTTAACTCTCATTTCCCACCAGGAAGAGGAAATAACCAAAGGCTCAGCGTGCCGTGCCGGAACCAGATTAGGGCCTGAAGCCATCATGCGGTGTTGCGGCCAGCTCACAAGAAAAGGAGTTGAAGAAAGGAGCTCAGGGGCACTGTAATTCACAAACCTGCAGAGTTATAAATGACAACTATCGTCCAAAAATATACTGAAGTAAGGCTGCCAAGAGGACTTGAAAGCGGGGCAGAATTGCAGGAAACTGATTTCAGGAGGTAGACTGGAATTGCATTGAAAGCATAGGAAAAGAGGCAGAACGTCCACAATGATGCACTTGGCCAAAAAGGGCGTATGCGTTTTTTCCTGAATATATTCAGGAAAAAACGCATACGCCCTTTTTGGCCAACCAAGCAAGCTTGCAAAGGAAATCTGCACTACAATGAAGTCTCACTTCCCCCCGGTCAAAAGGGCCATCTGAAAAAAGTGTAAAATCCAGAAAGGCAGGACAGGCCATGGAGAACTGGGAGCCTTGTTATGCTGATGGGCGGGATGTAAATTGCCAACAGACACTCGGGAGAAGTGTATGGTGTTTCCTGAAACATCTAAAAAACAAAGCAACAGAGCCTAGGGCACTTCCACTTATGGTCCTATAGCTTAGGGAAATTAAAATCAAAAAGATACAGCCACCCCAATGTTTGGGACGCCTCTGTTTACAAGAACCTCGTTTACCGTACAAGTTCAATATCACAGAAAGTGAAAAATGGATAAAGAACTTGTGGTACTTACGTACAATGCAGTATCACTCAGCAGTGAAATCTATGTCATCAGGCCCGTAGCAGCACAATGAGTGGATTCAGGTACGATGATTCTAACTGAAATAAGTCACACAGAAAAAGAAACATCATAAGATATCAGTAATACACGGAATGTAAACTTGGCTACACAGGAACTGAATTACAGAACAGAACAGTGTCTCAAATTTAGAAAACCAACTTATGCTTGTTTAAGGGGAAAGGTGAGTTGGGGTGCTGCATAAAACCAGAGATTGAAATGAGCACAGATAAAGTTCCTTAAGCCAAATATGGAATAGACAAGAGTTACTCCTGGCTCAACAAAATGGACTCAACACCGCATATTAAACGCCTAAGAATGTACCTGACTCTTAAGTATCTTAAAACCATGGATTGCTATGTCTCCGAAAGAGAATCAAGCATGTGTACAGGGACATAAACAAAGCAGTGATAGGATTGGAGAGGTTCGGTGAGCAAATGAAGACCCTTTGAAGTCATATTGCATGGTACCCATTCCACGGGTTTCAACTACCCAGGTTTAAGGTATTCCTCCTTCAGCTAAAACATGCATGTGGAACCTAGAGTATGATCAACCATGTGATCGGGAGACGTGTTCAAATATGTCTCAGTTTTCGTACCCTGGTACTCGGGTGCAACATTCCAGACGCTTTACTAACACTCTCCCGACTTGGAGAGTCAGTCCCTTTAACCTCCTGTTTGGCCCAGTTTGCAATTTCTGCGGAAGATGAACAGGAATAGCGAGAACCAATGAGAGACTAGCTGGAGGTGTCTGGACGGGCAAATTTAACTCTCATTTCCCACCAGGAAGAGGAAATAACCAAAGGCTCAGCGTGCCGTGCCGGAACCAGATTAGGGCCTGAAGCCATCCTACGGTGTTGCGGCCAGCTCACAAGAAAACGAGTTGAAGAAAGGAGCTCAGGGGCACTGTAATTCAGAAACCTGCACAGTTATAAATGACAACTATCGTCCAAAAATATACTGAAGTAAGGCTGCCAAGAGGACTTGAAAGCGGGGCAGAATTGCAGGAAACCGATTTCAGGAGGTACACTGGAATTGCATTGAAAGCATAGGAAAAGAGGCAGAACGTCCACAATGATGCACTTGGCCAAAAAGGGCGTATGCGTTTTTTCCTGAATATATTCAGGAAAAAACGCATACGCCCTTTTTGGCCAACCAAGCAAGCTTGCAAAGGAAATCTGCACTACAATGAAGTCTCACTTCCCCCCGGTCAAAAGGGCCATCTGAAAAAAGTGTAAAATCCAGAAACGCAGAACAGGCCATGGAGAACTGGGAGCCTTTTTATGCTGATGGGCGGGATGTAAATTGCCAACAGACACTCGGGAGAAGTGTATGGTGTTTCCTGAAACATCTAAAAAACAAAGCAACAGAGCCTAGGGCACTTCCACTTATGGCCCTATAGCTTAGGGAAATTAAAATCAAAACGACACAGCCACCCCAAAGTTTGGGACGCCTCTGTTTACAAGAACCTCGTTTACCGTACAAGTTCAATATCACAGAAAGTGAAAAATGGATAAAGAACTTGTGGTACTTACGTACAATGCAGTATCACTCAGCAGTGAAATCTATGTCATCAGGCCCGTAGCAGCACAATGAGTGGATTCAGGTACGATGATTCTAACTGAAATAAGTCACACAGAAAAAGAAACATCATAAGATATCAGTAATACACGGAATGTAAAGTTGGCTCTACAGGAACTGAATTACAGAACAGAACAGGGTCTCAAATTTAGAAAACCAACTTATGCTTGTTTAAGGGTAAAGGTGAGTTGGGGTGCTGCATAAAACCAGAGATTGAAATGAGCACAGATAAAGTTCCTTAAGCCAAATATGGAATAGACAAGAGCTACTCCTTGCTCAACGAAATGGACTCAACACCGCATATTAAACGCCTAAGAATGTACCTGACTCTTAAGTATCTTAAAACCTATGGATTGCTATGTCTCCGAAAGAGAATCAAGCGTGTGTACAGGGACATAAACGCAGCAGTGATAGGATTGGAGAGGTTCGGTGAGCAAATGAAGACCCTTTGAAGTCATATTGCATGGTACCCATTCCACGGGTTTCAACTACCCAGGTTTAAGGTATTCTTCCTTCAGCTAAAACATGCATGTGGAACCTAGAGTATGATCAACCATGTGATCGGGAGACGTGTTCAAATATGTCTCAGTTTTCGTACCCTGGTACTCGGGTGCAACATTCCAGACGCTTTACTAACACTCTCCCGACTTGGAGAGTCAGTCCCTTTAACCTCCTGTTTGGCCCAGTTTGCAATTTCTGCGGAAGATGAACAGGAATAGCGAGAACCAATGAGAGACTAGCTGGAGGTGTCTGGACGGGCAAATTTAACTCTCATTTCCCACCAGGAAGAGGAAATAACCAAAGGCTCAGCGTGCCGTGCCGGAACCAGATTAGGGCCTGAAGCCATCCTGTGGTGTTGCGGCCAGCTCACAAGAAAACGAGTTGAAGAAAGGAGCTCAGGGGCACTGTAATTCACAAACCTGCAGAGTTATAAATGACAACTATCGTCCAAAAATATACTGAAGTAAGGCTGCCAAGAGGACTTGAAAGCGGGGCAGAATTGCAGGAAACCGATTTCAGGAGGTAGACTGGAATTGCATTGAAAGCATAGGAAAAGAGGCAGAACGTCCACAATGATGCAGTTGGCCAAAAAGGGCGTATGCGTTTTTTTCTGAATATATTCAGGAAAAAACGCATACGCCCTTTTTGGCCAACCAAGCAAGCTTGCAAAGGAAATCTGCACTACAATGAAGTCTCACTTCCCCCCGGTCAAAAGGGCCATCTGAAAAAAGTGTAAAATCCAGAAAGGCAAGACAGGCCATGGAGAACTGGGAGCCTTGTTATGCTGATGGGCGGGATGTAAATTGCCAACAGACACTCGGGAGAAGTGTATGGTGTTTCCTGAAACATCTAAAAAACAAAGCAACAGAGCCTAGGGCACTTCCACTTATGGTCCTATAGCTTAGGGAAATTAAAATCAAAAAGATACAGCCACCCCAATGTTTGGGACGCCTCTGTTTACAAGAACCTCGTTTACCGTACAAGTTCAATATCACAGAAAGTGAAAAATGGATAAAGAACTTGTGGTACTTACGTACAATGCAGTATCACTCAGCAGTGAAATCTATGTCATCAGGCCCGTAGCAGCACAATGAGTGGATTCAGGTACGATGATTCTAACTGAAATAAGTCACACAGAAAAAGAAACATCATAAGATATCAGTAATACACGGAATGTAAACTTGGCTACACAGGAACTGAATTACAGAACAGAACAGGGTCTCAAATTTAGAAAACCAACTTATGCTTGTTTAAGGGTAAAGGTGAGTTGGGGTGCTGCATAAAACCAGAGATTGAAATGAGCACAGATAAAGTTCCTTAAGCCAAATATGGAATAGACAAGAGCTACTCCTTGCTCAACGAAATGGCTCAACACCGCATATTAAACGCCTAAGAATGTACCTGACTCGTAAGTATCTTAAAACCTATGGATTGCTATGTCTCCGAAAGAGAATCAAGCATGTGTACAGGGACATAAACGCAGCAGTGATAGGATTGGAGAGGTTCGGTGAGCAAATGAAGACCCTTTGAAGTCATATTGCATGGTACCCATTCCACGGGTTTCAACTACCCAGGTTTAAGGTATTCTTCCTTCAGCTAAAACATGCATGTGGAACCTAGAGTATGATCAACCATGTGATCGGGAGACGTGTTCAAATATGTCTCAGTTTTCGTACCCTGGTACTCGGGTGCAACATTCCAGACGCTTTACTAACACTCTCCCAACTTGGAGAGTCAGTCCCTTTAACCTCCTGTTTGGCCCAGTTTGCAATTTCTGCGGAAGATGAACAGGAATAGCGAGAACCAATGAGAGACTAGCTGGAGGTGTCTGGACGGGCAAATTTAACTCTCATTTCCCACCAGGAAGAGGAAATAACCAAAGGCTCAGCGTGCCGTGCCGGAACCAGATTAGGGCCTGAAGCCATCCTGCGGTGTTGCGGCCAGCTCACAAGAAAAGGAGTTGAAGAAAGGAGCTCAGGGGCACTGTAATTCACAAACCTGCAGAGTTATAAATGACAACTATCGTCCAAAAATATACTGAAGTAAGGCTGCCAAGAGGACTTGAAAGCGGGGCAGAATTGCAGGAAACTGATTTCAGGAGGTAGACTGGAATTGCATTGAAAGCATAGGAAAAGAGGCAGAACGTCCACAATGATGCACTTGGCCAAAAAGGGCGTATGCGTTTTTTCCTGAATATATTCAGGAAAAAACGCATACGCCCTTTTTGGCCAACCAAGCAAGCTTGCAAAGGAAATCTGCACTACAATGAAGTCTCACTTCCCCCCGGTCAAAAGGGCCATCTGAAAAAAGTGTAAAATCCAGAAAGGCAGGACAGGCCATGGAGAACTGGGAGCCTTGTTATGCTGATGGGCGGGATGTAAATTGCCAACAGACACTCGGGAGAAGTGTATGGTGTTTCCTGAAACATCTAAAAAACAAAGCAACAGAGCCTAGGGCACTTCCACTTATGGTCCTATAGCTTAGGGAAATTAAAATCAAAAAGATACAGCCACCCCAATGTTTGGGACGCCTCTGTTTACAAGAACCTCGTTTACCGTACAAGTTCAATATCACAGAAAGTGAAAAATGGATAAAGAACTTGTGGTACTTACGTACAATGCAGTATCACTCAGCAGTGAAATCTATGTCATCAGGCCCGTAGCAGCACAATGAGTGGATTCAGGTACGATGATTCTAACTGAAATAAGTCACACAGAAAAAGAAACATCATAAGATATCAGTAATACACGGAATGTAAACTTGGCTACACAGGAACTGAATTACAGAACAGAACAGTGTCTCAAATTTAGAAAACCAACTTATGCTTGTTTAAGGGTAAAGGTGAGTTGGGGTGCTGCATAAAACCAGAGATTGAAATGAGCACAGATAAAGTTCCTTAAGCCAAATATGGAATAGACAAGAGTTACTCCTGGCTCAACGAAATGGACTCAACACCGCATATTAAACGCCTAAGAATGTACCTGACTCTTAAGTATCTTAAAACCTATGGATTGCTATGTCTCCGAAAGAGAATCAAGCATGTGTACAGGGACATAAACGCAGCAGTGATAGGATTGGAGAGGTTCGGTGAGCAAATGAAGACCCTTTGAAGTCATATTGCATGGTACCCATTCCACGGGTTTCAACTACCCAGGTTTAAGGTATTCTTCCTTCAGCTAAAACATGCATGTGGAACCTAGAGTATGATCAACCATGTGATCGGGAGACGTGTTCAAATATGTCTCAGTTTTCGTACCCTGGTACTCGGGTGCAACATTCCAGATGCTTTACTAACACTCTCCCGACTTGGAGAGTCAGTCCCTTTAACCTCCTGTTTGGCCCAGTTTGCAATTTCTGCGGAAGATGAACAGGAATAGCGAGAACCAATGAGAGACTAGCTGGAGGTGTCTGGACGGGCAAATTTAACTCTCATTTCCCACCAGGAAGAGGAAATAACCAAAGGCTCAGCGTGCCATGCCGGAACCAGATTAGGGCCTGAAGCCATCCTGCGGTGTTGCAGCCAGGTCACAAGAAAGCGAGTTGAAGAAAGGAGCTCAGGGGCACTGTAATTCACAAACCTGCAGAGTTATAAATGACAGCTATCGTCCAAAAATATACTGAAGTAAGGCTGCCAAGAGGACTTGAAAGCGGGGCAGAATTGCAGGAAACCGATTTCAAGAGGTAGACTGGAATTGCATTGAAAGCATAGGAAAAGAGGCAGAACGTCCACAATGATGCACTTGGCCAAAAAGGGCGTATGCGTTTTTTCCTGAATATATTCAGGAAAAAACGCATACGCCCTTTTTGGCCAACCAAGCAAGCTTGCAAAGGAAATCTGCACTACAATGAAGTCTCACTTCCCCCCGGTCAAAAGGGCCATCTGAAAAAAGTGTAAAATCCAGAAAGGCAGGACAGGCCATGGAGAACTGGGAGCCTTGTTATGCTGATGGGCGGGATGTAAATTGCCAACAGACACTTGGGAGAAGTGTATGGTGTTTCCTGAAACATCTAAAAAACAAAGCAACAGAGCCTAGGGCACTTCCACTTATGGCCCTATAGCTTAGGGAAATTAAAATCAAAACGACACAGCCACCCCAAAGTTTGGGACGCCTCTGTTTACAAGAACCTCGTTTACCGTACAAGTTCAATATCACAGAAAGTGAAAAATGGATAAAGAACTTGTGGTACTTACGTACAATGCAGTATCACTCAGCAGTGAAATCTATGTCATCAGGCCCGTAGCAGCACAATGAGTGGATTCAGGTACGATGATTCTAACTGAAATAAGTCACACAGAAAAAGAAACATCATAAGATATCAGTAATACACGGAATGTAAAGTTGGCTCTACAGGAACTGAATTACAGAACAGAACAGGGTCTCAAATTTAGAAAACCAACTTATGCTTGTTTAAGGGTAAAGGTGAGTTGGGGTGCTGCATAAAACCAGAGATTGAAATGAGCACAGATAAAGTTCCTTAAGCCAAATATGGAATAGACAAGAGCTACTCCTTGCTCAACGAAATGGACTCAACACCGCATATTAAACGCCTAAGAATGTACCTGAATCTTAAGTATCTTAAAACCTATGGATTGCTATGTCTCCGAAAGAGAATCAAGCGTGTGTACAGGGACATAAACGCAGCAGTGATAGGATTGGAGAGGTTCGGTGAGCAAATGAAGACCCTTTGAAGTCATATTGCATGGTACCCATTCCACGGGTTTCAACTACCCAGGTTTAAGGTATTCTTCCTTCAGCTAAAACATGCATGTGGAACCTAGAGTATGATCAACCATGTGATCGGGAGACGTGTTCAAATATGTCTCAGTTTTCGTACCCTGGTACTCGGGTGCAACATTCCAGACGCTTTACTAACACTCTCCCGACTTGGAGAGTCAGTCCCTTTAACCTCCTGTTTGGCCCAGTTTGCAATTTCTGCGGAAGATGAACAGGAATAGCGAGAACCAATGAGAGACTAGCTGGAGGTGTCTGGACGGGCAAATTTAACTCTCATTTCCCACCAGGAAGAGGAAATAACCAAAGGCTCAGCGTGCCGTGCCGGAACCAGATTAGGGCCTGAAGCCATCCTGTGGTGTTGCGGCCAGCTCACAAGAAAACGAGTTGAAGAAAGGAGCTCAGGGGCACTGTAATTCACAAACCTGCAGAGTTATAAATGACAACTATCGTCCAAAAATATACTGAAGTAAGGCTGCCAAGAGGACTTGAAAGCGGGGCAGAATTGCAGGAAACCGATTTCAGGAGGTAGACTGGAATTGCATTGAAAGCATAGGAAAAGAGGCAGAACGTCCACAATGATGCACTTGGCCAAAAAGGGCGTATGCGTTTTTTTCTGAATATATTCAAGAAAAAACGCATACGCACTTTTTGGCCAACCAAGCAAGCTTGCAAAGGAAATCTGCACTACAATGAAGTCTCACTTCCCCCCGGTCAAAAGGGCCATCTGAAAAAAGTGTAAAATCCAGAAAGGCAAGACAGGCCATGGAGAACTGGGAGCCTTGTTATGCTGATGGGCGGGATGTAAATTGCCAACAGACACTCGGGAGAAGTGTATGGTGTTTCCTGAAACATCTAAAAAACAAAGCAACAGAGCCTAGGGCACTTCCACTTATGGTCCTATAGCTTAGGGAAATTAAAATCAAAAAGATACAGCCACCCCAATGTTTGGGACGCCTCTGTTTACAAGAACCTCGTTTACCGTACAAGTTCAATATCACAGAAAGTGAAAAATGGATAAAGAACTTGTGGTACTTACGTACAATGCAGTATCACTCAGCAGTGAAATCTATGTCATCAGGCCCGTAGCAGCACAATGAGTGGATTCAGGTACGATGATTCTAACTGAAATAAGTCACACAGAAAAAGAAACATCATAAGATATCAGTAATACACGGAATGTAAACTTGGCTACACAGGAACTGAATTACAGAACAGAACAGGGTCTCAAATTTAGAAAACCAACTTATGCTTGTTTAAGGGTAAAGGTGAGTTGGGGTGCTGCATAAAACCAGAGATTGAAATGAGCACAGATAAAGTTCCTTAAGCCAAATATGGAATAGACAAGAGCTACTCCTTGCTCAACGAAATGGCTCAACACCGCATATTAAACGCCTAAGAATGTACCTGACTCGTAAGT
Organism: Globicephala melas; assembly: GCF_963455315.2. Lineage (NCBI taxonomy): Eukaryota > Metazoa > Chordata > Mammalia > Artiodactyla > Delphinidae > Globicephala > Globicephala melas. Next base: position 144,459 of record NW_027207618.1, read on the forward strand.
ATCTTAAAACCTATGGATTGCTATGTCTCCGAAAGAGAATCAAGCATGTGTACAGGGACATAAACGCAGCAGTGATAGGATTGGAGAGGTTCGGTGAGCAAATGAAGACCCTTTGAAGTCATATTGCATGGTACCCATTCCACGGGTTTCAACTACCCAGGTTTAAGGTATTCTTCCTTCAGCTAAAACATGCATGTGGAACCTAGAGTATGATCAACCATGTGATCGGGAGACGTGTTCAAATATGTCTCAGTTTTCGTACCCTGGTACTCGGGTGCAACATTCCAGACGCTTTACTAACACTCTCCCAACTTGGAGAGTCAGTCCCTTTAACCTCCTGTTTGGCCCAGTTTGCAATTTCTGCGGAAGATGAACAGGAATAGCGAGAACCAATGAGAGACTAGCTGGAGGTGTCTGGACGGGCAAATTTAACTCTCATTTCCCACCAGGAAGAGGAAATAACCAAAGGCTCAGCGTGCCGTGCCGGAACCAGATTAGGGCCTGAAGCCATCCTGCGGTGTTGCGGCCAGCTCACAAGAAAAGGAGTTGAAGAAAGGAGCTCAGGGGCACTGTAATTCACAAACCTGCAGAGTTATAAATGACAACTATCGTCCAAAAATATACTGAAGTAAGGCTGCCAAGAGGACTTGAAAGCGGGGCAGAATTGCAGGAAACTGATTTCAGGAGGTAGACTGGAATTGCATTGAAAGCATAGGAAAAGAGGCAGAACGTCCACAATGATGCACTTGGCCAAAAAGGGCGTATGCGTTTTTTCCTGAATATATTCAGGAAAAAACGCATACGCCCTTTTTGGCCAACCAAGCAAGCTTGCAAAGGAAATCTGCACTACAATGAAGTCTCACTTCCCCCCGGTCAAAAGGGCCATCTGAAAAAAGTGTAAAATCCAGAAAGGCAGGACAGGCCATGGAGAACTGGGAGCCTTGTTATGCTGATGGGCGGGATGTAAATTGCCAACAGACACTCGGGAGAAGTGTATGGTGTTTCCTGAAACATCTAAAAAACAAAGCAACAGAGCCTAGGGCACTTCCACTTATGGTCCTATAGCTTAGGGAAATTAAAATCAAAAAGATACAGCCACCCCAATGTTTGGGACGCCTCTGTTTACAAGAACCTCGTTTACCGTACAAGTTCAATATCACAGAAAGTGAAAAATGGATAAAGAACTTGTGGTACTTACGTACAATGCAGTATCACTCAGCAGTGAAATCTATGTCATCAGGCCCGTAGCAGCACAATGAGTGGATTCAGGTACGATGATTCTAACTGAAATAAGTCACACAGAAAAAGAAACATCATAAGATATCAGTAATACACGGAATGTAAACTTGGCTACACAGGAACTGAATTACAGAACAGAACAGGGTCTCAAATTTAGAAAACCAACTTATGCTTGTTTAAGGGTAAAGGTGAGTTGGGGTGCTGCATAAAACCAGAGATTGAAATGAGCACAGATAAAGTTCCTTAAGCCAAATATGGAATAGACAAGAGCTACTCCTTGCTCAACGAAATGGCTCAACACCGCATATTAAACGCCTAAGAATGTACCTGACTCGTAAGTATCTTAAAACCTATGGATTGCTATGTCTCCGAAAGAGAATCAAGCATGTGTACAGGGACATAAACGCAGCAGTGATAGGATTGGAGAGGTTCGGTGAGCAAATGAAGACCCTTTGAAGTCATATTGCATGGTACCCATTCCACGGGTTTCAACTACCCAGGTTTAAGGTATTCTTCCTTCAGCTAAAACATGCATGTGGAACCTAGAGTATGATCAACCATGTGATCGGGAGACGTGTTCAAATATGTCTCAGTTTTCGTACCCTGGTACTCGGGTGCAACATTCCAGACGCTTTACTAACACTCTCCCGACTTGGAGAGTCAGTCCCTTTAACCTCCTGTTTGGCCCAGTTTGCAATTTCTGCGGAAGATGAACAGGAATAGCGAGAACCAATGAGAGACTAGCTGGAGGTGTCTGGACGGGCAAATTTAACTCTCATTTCCCACCAGGAAGAGGAAATAACCAAAGGCTCAGCGTGCCGTGCCGGAACCAGATTAGGGCCTGAAGCCATCCTGCGGTGTTGCGGCCAGCTCATAAGAAAAGGAGTTGAAGAAAGGAGCTCAGGGGCACTGTAATTCACAAACCTGCAGAGTTATAAATGACAACTATCGTCCAAAAATATACTGAAGTAAGGCTGCCAAGAGGACTTGAAAGCGGGGCAGAATTGCAGGAAACTGATTTCAGGAGGTAGACTGGAATTGCATTGAAAGCATAGGAAAAGAGGCAGAACGTCCACAATGATGCACTTGGCCAAAAAGGGCGTATGCGTTTTTTCCTGAATATATTCAGGAAAAAACGCATACGCCCTTTTTGGCCAACCAAGCAAGCTTGCAAAGGAAATCTGCACTACAATGAAGTCTCACTTCCCCCCGGTCAAAAGGGCCATCTGAAAAACGTGTAAAATCCAGAAAGGCAGGACAGGCCATGGAGAACTGGGAGCCTTGTTATGCTGATGGGCGGGATGTAAATTGCCAACAGACACTCGGGAGAAGTGTATGGTGTTTCCTGAAACATCTAAAAAACAAAGCAACAGAGCCTAGGGCACTTCCACTTATGGTCCTATAGCTTAGGGAAATTAAAATCAAAAAGATACAGCCACCCCAATGTTTGGGACGCCTCTGTTTACAAGAACCTCGTTTACCGTACAAGTTCAATATCACAGAAAGTGAAAAATGGATAAAGAACTTGTGGTACTTACGTACAATGCAGTATCACTCAGCAGTGAAATCTATGTCATCAGGCCCGTAGCAGCACAATGAGTGGATTCAGGTACGATGATTCTAACTGAAATAAGTCACACAGAAAAAGAAACATCATAAGATATCAGTAATACACGGAATGTAAACTTGGCTACACAGGAACTGAATTACAGAACAGAACAGTGTCTCAAATTTAGAAAACCAACTTATGCTTGTTTAAGGGTAAAGGTGAGTTGGGGTGCTGCATAAAACCAGAGATTGAAATGAGCACAGATAAAGTTCCTTAAGCCAAATATGGAATAGACAAGAGTTACTCCTGGCTCAACAAAATGGACTCAACACCGCATATTAAACGCCTAAGAATGTACCTGACTCTTAAGTATCTTAAAACCTATGGATTGCTATGTCTCCGAAAGAGAATCAAGCATGTGTACAGGGACATAAACAAAGCAGTGATAGGATTGGAGAGGTTCGGTGAGCAAATGAAGACCCTTTGAAGTCATATTGCATGGTACCCATTCCACGGGTTTCAACTACCCAGGTTTAAGGTATTCCTCCTTCAGCTAAAACATGCATGTGGAACCTAGAGTATGATCAACCATGTGATCGGGAGACGTGTTCAAATATGTCTCAGTTTTCGTACCCTGGTACTCGGGTGCAACATTCCAGACGCTTTACTAACACTCTCCCGACTTGGAGAGTCAGTCCCTTTAACCTCCTGTTTGGCCCAGTTTACAATTTCTGCGGAAGATGAACAGGAATAGCGAGAACCAATGAGAGACTAGCTGGGGGTGTCTGGACGGGCAAATTTAACTCTCATTTCCCACCAGGAAGAGGAAATAACCAAAGGCTCAGCGTGCCGTGCCGGAACCAGATTAGGGCCTGAAGCCATCCTACGGTGTTGCGGCCAGCTCACAAGAAAACGAGTTGAAGAAAGGAGCTCAGGGGCACTGTAATTCAGAAACCTGCAGAGTTATAAATGACAACTATCGTCCAAAAATATACTGAAGTAAGGCTGCCAAGAGGACTTGAAAGCGGGGCAGAATTGCAGGAAACCGATTTCAGGAGGTACACTGGAATTGCATTGAAAGCATAGGAAAAGAGGCAGAACGTCCACAATGATGCACTTGGCCAAAAAGGGCGTATGCATTTTTTCCTGAATATATTCAGGAAAAAACGCATACGCCCTTTTTGGCCAACCAAGCAAGCTTGCAAAGGAAATCTGCACTACAATGAAGTCTCACTTCCCCCCGGTCAAAAGGGCCTTCTGAAAAAAGTGTAAAATCCAGAAACGCAGAACAGGCCATGGAGAACTGGGAGCCTTGTTATGCTGATGGGCGGGATGTAAATTGCCAACAGACACTCGGGAGAAGTGTATGGTGTTTCCTGAAACATCTAAAAAACAAAGCAACAGAGCCTAGGGCACTTCCACTTATGGCCCTATAGCTTAGGGAAATTAAAATCAAAACGACACAGCCACCCCAAAGTTTGGGACGCCTCTGTTTACAAGAACCTCGTTTACCGTACAAGTTCAATATCACAGAAAGTGAAAAATGGATAAAGAACTTGTGGTACTTACGTACAATGCAGTATCACTCAGCAGTGAAATCTATGTCATCAGGCCCGTAGCAGCACAATGAGTGGATTCAGGTACGATGATTCTAACTGAAATAAGTCACACAGAAAAAGAAACATCATAAGATATCAGTAATACACGGAATGTAAACTTGGCTACACAGGAACTGAATTACAGAACAGAACAGGGTCTCAAATTTAGAAAACCAACTTATGCTTGTTTAAGGGTAAAGGTGAGTTGGGGTGCTGCATAAAACCAGAGATTGAAATGAGCACAGATAAAGTTCCTTAAGCCAAATATGGAATAGACAAGAGCTACTCCTTGCTCAACGAAATGGCTCAACACCGCATATTAAACGCCTAAGAATGTACCTGACTCGTAAGTATCTTAAAACCTATGGATTGCTATGTCTCTGAAAGACAATCAAGCATGTGTACAGGGACATAAACGCAGCAGTGATAGGATTGGAGAGGTTCGGTGAGCAAATGAAGACCCTTTGAAGTCATATTGCATGGTACCCATTCCACGGGTTTCAACTACCCAGGTTTAAGGTATTCTTCCTTCAGCTAAAACATGCATGTGGAACCTAGAGTATGATCAACCATGTGATCGGGAGATGTGTTCAAATATGTCTCAGTTTTCGTACCCTGGTACTCGGGTGCAACATTCCAGACGCTTTACTAACACTCTCCCGACTTGGAGAGTCAGTCCCTTTAACCTCCTGTTTGGCCCAGTTTGCAATTTCTGCGGAAGATGAACAGGAATAGCGAGAACCAATGAGAGACTAGCTGGAGGTGTCTGGACGGGCAAATTTAACTCTCATTTCCCACCAGGAAGAGGAAATAACCAAAGGCTCAGCGTGCCGTGCCGGAACCAGATTAGGGCCTGAAGCCATCCTGCGGTGTTGCGGCCAGCTCATAAGAAAAGGAGTTGAAGAAAGGAGCTCAGGGGCACTGTAATTCACAAACCTGCAGAGTTATAAATGACAACTATCGTCCAAAAATATACTGAAGTAAGGCTGCCAAGAGGACTTGAAAGCGGGGCAGAATTGCAGGAAACTGATTTCAGGAGGTAGACTGGAATTGCATTGAAAGCATAGGAAAAGAGGCAGAACGTCCACAATGATGCACTTGGCCAAAAAGGGCGTATGCGTTTTTTCCTGAATATATTCAGGAAAAAACACATACGCCCTTTTTGGCCAACCAAGCAAGCTTGCAAAGGAAATCTGCACTACAATGAAGTCTCACTTCCCCCCGGTCAAAAGGGCCATCTGAAAAAAGTGTAAAATCCAGAAAGGCAGGACAGGCCATGGAGAACTGGGAGCCTTGTTATGCTGATGGGCGGGATGTAAATTGCCAACAGACACTCGGGAGAAGTGTATGGTGTTTCCTGAAACATCTAAAAAACAAAGCAACAGAGCCTAGGGCACTTCCACTTATGGTCCTATAGCTTAGGGAAATTAAAATCAAAAAGATACAGCCACCCCAATGTTTGGGACGCCTCTGTTTACAAGAACCTCGTTTACCGTACAAGTTCAATATCACAGAAAGTGAAAAATGGATAAAGAAATTGTGGTACTTACGTACAATGCAGTATCACTCAGCAGTGAAATCTATGTCATCAGGCCCGTAGCAGCACAATGAGTGGATTCAGGTACGATGATTCTAACTGAAATAAGTCACACAGAAAAAGAAACATCATAAGATATCAGTAATACACGGAATGTAAACTTGGCTACACAGGAACTGAATTACAGAACAGAACAGTGTCTCAAATTTAGAAAACCAACTTATGCTTGTTTAAGGGTAAAGGTGAGTTGGGGTGCTGCATAAAACCAGAGATTGAAATGAGCACAGATAAAGTTCCTTAAGCCAAATATGGAATAGACAAGAGTTACTCCTGGCTCAACGAAATGGACTCAACACCGCATATTAAACGCCTAAGAATGTACCTGACTCTTAAGTATCTTAAAACCTATGGATTGCTATGTCTCCGAAAGAGAATCAAGCATGTGTACAGGGACATAAACGCAGCAGTGATAGGATTGGAGAGGTTCGGTGAGCAAATGAAGACCCTTTGAAGTCATATTGCATGGTACCCATTCCACGGGTTTCAACTACCCAGGTTTAAGGTATTCTTCCTTCAGCTAAAACATGCATGTGGAACCTAGAGTATGATCAACCATGTGATCGGGAGACGTGTTCAAATATGTCTCAGTTTTCGTACCCTGGTACTCGGGTGCAACATTCCAGATGCTTTACTAACACTCTCCCGACTTGGAGAGTCAGTCCCTTTAACCTCCTGTTTGGCCCAGTTTGCAATTTCTGCGGAAGATGAACAGGAATAGCGAGAACCAATGAGAGACTAGCTGGAGGTGTCTGGACGGGCAAATTTAACTCTCATTTCCCACCAGGAAGAGGAAATAACCAAAGGCTCAGCGTGCCATGCCGGAACAAGATTAGGGCCTGAAGCCATCCTGCGGTGTTGCAGCCAGGTCACAAGAAAGCGAGTTGAAGAAAGGAGCTCAGGGGCACTGTAATTCACAAACCTGCAGAGTTATAAATGACAGCTATCGTCCAAAAATATACTGAAGTAAGGCTGCCAAGAGGACTTGAAAGCGGGGCAGAATTGCAGGAAACCGATTTCAAGAGGTAGACTGGAATTGCATTGAAAGCATAGGAAAAGAGGCAGAACGTCCACAATGATGCACTTGGCCAAAAAGGGCGTATGCGTTTTTTCCTGAATATATTCAGGAAAAAACGCATACGCCCTTTTTGGCCAACCAAGCAAGCTTGCAAAGGAAATCTGCACTACAATGAAGTCTCACTTCCCCCCGGTCAAAAGGGCCATCTGAAAAAAGTGTAAAATCCAGAAAGGCAGGAGAGGCCATGGAGAACTGGGAGCCTTGTTATGCTGATGGGCGGGATGTAAATTGCCAACAGACACTCGGGAGAAGTGTATGGTGTTTCCTGAAACATCTAAAAAACAAAGCAACAGAGCCTAGGGCACTTCCACTTATGGTCCTATAGTTTAGGGAAATTAAAATCAAAAAGATACAGCCACCCCAATGTTTGGGACGCCTCTGTTTACAAGAACCTCGTTTACCGTACAAGTTCAATATCACAGAAAGTGAAAAATGGATAAAGAACTTGTGGTACTTACGTACAATGCAGTATCACTCAGCAGTGAAATCTATGTCATCAGGCCCGTAGCAGCACAATGAGTGGATTCAGGTACGATGATTCTAACTGAAATAAGTCACACAGAAAAAGAAACATCATAAGATATCACTAATACACGGAATGTAAACTTGGCTACACAGGAACTGAATTACAGAACAGAACAGGGTCTCAAATTTAGAAAACCAACTTATGCTTGTTTAAGGGTAAAGGTGAGTTGGGGTGCTGCATAAAACCAGAGATTGAAATGAGCACAGATAAAGTTCCTTAAGCCAAATATGGAATAGACAAGAGCTACTCCTTGCTCAACGAAATGGGCTCAACACCGCATATTAAACGCCTAAGAATGTACCTGACTCTTAAGTATCTTAAAACCTATGGATTGCTATGTCTCCGAAAGAGAATCAAGCATGTGTACAGGGACATAAACAAAGCAGTGATAGGATTTGAGAGGTTCGGTGAGCAAATGAAGACCCTTTGAAGTCATATTGCATGGTACCCATTCCACGGGTTTCAACTACCCAGGTTTAAGGTATTCCTCCTTCAGCTAAAACATGCATGTGGAACCTAGAGTATGATCAACCATGTGATCGGGAGACGTGTTCAAATATGTCTCAGTTTTCGTACCCTGGTACTCGGGTGCAACATTCCAGACGCTTTACTAACACTCTCCCGACTTGGAGAGTCAGTCCCTTTAACCTCCTGTTTGGCCCAGTTTGCAATTTCTGCGGAAGATGAACAGGAATAGCGAGAACCAATGAGAGACTAGCTGGAGGTGTCTGGACGGGCAAATTTAACTCTCATTTCCCACCAGGAAGAGGAAATAACCAAAGGCTCAGCGTGCCGTGCCGGAACCAGATTAGGGCCTGAAGCCATCCTGCGGTGTTGCGGCCAGCTCACAAGAAAACGAGTTGAAGAAAGGAGCTCAGGGGCACTGTAATTCACAAACCTGCAGAGTTATAAATGACAACTATCGTCCAAAAATATACTGAAGTAAGGCTGCCAAGAGGACTTGAAAGCGGGGCAGAATTGCAGGAAACCGATTTCAGGAGGTAGACTGGAATTGCATTGAAAGCATAGGAAAAGAGGCAGAACGTCCACAATGATGCACTTGGCCAAAAAGGGCGTATGCGTTTTTTCCTGAATATATTCAGGAAAAAACGCATACGCCCTTTTTGGCCAACCAAGCAAGCTTGCAAAGGAAATCTGCACTACAATGAAGTCTCACTTCCCCCCGGTCAAAAGGGCCATCTGAAAAAAGTGTAAAATCAAGAAACGCAGAACAGGCCATGGAGAACTGGGAGCTTTGTTATGCTGATGGGCGGGATGTCAATTGCCAACAGACACTCGGGAGAAGTGTATGGTGTTTCCTGAAACATCTAAAAAACAAAGCAACAGAGCCTAGGGCACTTCCACTTATGGTCCTATAGCTTAGGGAAATTAAAATCAAAAAGATACAGCCACCCCAATGTTTGGGACGCCTCTGTTTTCAAGAACCTCGTTTACCGTACAAGTTCAATATCAGAGAAAGTGAAAAATGGATAAAGAACTTGTGGTACTTACGTACAATGCAGTATCACTCAGCAGTGAAATCTAAGTCATCAGGCCCGTAGCAGCACAATGAGTGGATTCAGGTACGATGATTCTAACTGAAATAAGTCACACAGAAAAAGAAACATGATAAGATATCAGTAATACACGGAATGTAAACTTGGCTACACAGGAACTGAATTACAGAACAGAACAGGGTCTCAAATTTAGAAAACCAACTTATGCTTGCTTAAGGGTAAAGGTGAGTTGGGGTGCTGCATAAAACCAGAGATTGAAATGAGCACAGATAAAGTTCCTTAAGCCAAATATGGAATAGACAAGAGCTACTCCTTGCTCAACGAAATGGACTCAACACCACATATTAAACGCCTAAGAATGTACCTGACTCTTAAGTATCTTAAAACCTATGGATTGCTATGTCTCCGAAAGAGAATCAAGCATGTGTACAGGGACATAAACGCAGCAGTGATAGGATTGGAGAGTTTCGGTGAGCAAATGAAGACCCTTTGAAGTCATATTGCATGGTACCCATTCCACGGGTCTCAACTCTCCAGGTTTAAGGTATTCTTCCTTCAGCTAAAACATGCATGTGGAACCCAGAGTATGATCAATCGTGTGAACGGGAGACGTGTTCAAATATGTCTCAGTTTTCCTCCCCTGGTACTCGGGTGCAACATTCCAGACGCTTTACTAACACTCTCCCCACTTGGAGAGTCAGCGCCTTTAACCTCCTGTTTGGCCCAGTTTGCAATTTCTGCGGAAGATGAACAGGAATAGCGAGAACCAATGAGAGACTAGCTGGAGGTGTCTGGACGGGCAAATTTAACTCTCATTTCCCACCAGGAAGAGGAAATAACCAAAGGCTCAGCGTGCCGTGCCGGAACCAGAATAGGGCCTGAAGCCATCCTGCGGTGTTGCGGCCAGCTCACAAGAAAGCAAGTTGAAGAAAGGAGCTCAGGGGCACTGTAATTCACAAACCTGCAGAGTTATAAATGACAGCTATCGTCCAAAAATATACTGAAGTAAGGCTGCCAAGAGGACTTGAAAGCGGGGCAGAATTGCAGGAAACCGATTTCAGGAGGTAGACTGGAATTGCATTGAAAGCATAGGAAAAGAGGCAGAACGTCCACAATGATGCACTTGGCCAAAAAGGGCGTATGCGTTTTTTCCTGAATATATTCAGGAAAAAACGCATACGCCCTTTTTGGCCAACCAAGCAAACTTGCAAAGGAAATCTGCACTACAATGAAGTCTCACTTCCCCCCGGTCAAAAGGGCCATCTGAAAAAGGTGTAAAATCCAGAAAGGCAGGACAGGCCATGGAGAACTGGGAGCCTTGTTATGCTGATGGGCGGGATGTAAATTGCCAACAGACACTTGGGAGAAGTGTATGGTGTTTCCTGAAACATCTAAGAAACAAAGCAACAGAGCCTAGGGCACTTTCACTTATGGTCCTATAGCTTAGGGAAATTAAAATCAAAAAGACACAGCTACCCCAAAGTTTGGGACGCCTCTGTTTACAAGAACCTCGTTTACCGTACAAGTTCAATATCACAGAAAGTGAAAAATGGATAAAGAACTTGTGGTACTTACGTACAATGCAGTATCACTCAGCAATGAAATCTATGTCATCAGGCCCGTAGCAGCATAATGAGTGGATTCAGGTATGATGATTCTAACTGAAATAAGTCACACAGAAAAAGAAACATCATAAGATATCACTAATACACGGAATGTAAACTTGGCTACACAGGAACTGAATTCCAAAACACAACAGTGTCTCAAATTTAGAAAACCAACTTATGCTTGCTTAAGGGGAAAGGTGAGTTGGGGTGCTGCATAAAACCAGAGATTGAAATGAGCACAGATAAAGTTCCTTAAGCCAAATATGGAATAGAAAAGAGCTACTCCTTGCTCAACGAAATGGACTCAACACCCCATATTAAACGCCTAAGAATGTACCTTACTAGTAAGTATCTTAAAACTTATGGATTGCTATGTCTCCGAAAGAGAATCAAGCATGTGTACAGGGACATAAACGCAGCAGTGATAGGATTGGAGAGGTTCGGTGAGCAAATGAAGACCCTTTGAAGTCATATTGCATGGTACCCATTCCACGGGTTTCAACTACCCAGGTTTAAGGTATTCTTCCTTCAGCTAAAACATGCATGTGGAACCTAGAGTATGATCAACCATGTGATCGGGAGACGTGTTCAAATATGTCTCAGTTTTCGTACCCTGGTACTCGGGTGCAACATTCCAGACGCTTTACTAACACTCTCCCGACTTGGAGAGTCAGTCCCTTTAACCTCCTGTTTGGCCCAGTTTGCAATTTCTGCGGAAGATGAACAGGAATAGCGAGAACCAATGAGAGACTAGCTGGAGGTGTCTGGACGGGCAAATTTAACTCTCATTTCCCACCAGGAAGAGGAAATAACCAAAGGCTCAGCGTGCCATGCCGGAACAAGATTAGGGCCTGAAGCCATCCTGCGGTGTTGAGGCCAGGTCACAAGAAAGCGAGTTGAAGAAAGGGGCTCAGGGGCACTGTAATTCACAAACCTGCAGAGTTATAAATGACAGCTATCGTCCAAAAATATACTGAAGTAAGGCTGCCAAGAGGACTTGAAAGCGGGGCAGAATTGCAGGAAACCAATTTCAGGAGGTAGACTGGAATTGCATTGAAAGCATAGGAAAAGAGGCAGAACGTCCACAATGATGCACTTGGCCAAAAAGGGCGTATGCGTTTTTTCCTGAATATATTCAGGAAGAAACGCATACGCCCTTTTTGGCCAACCAAGCAAACTTGCAAAGGAAATCTGCACTACAATGAAGTCTCACTTCCCCCCGGTCAAAAGGGCCATCTGAAAAAAGTGTAAAATGCAGAAAGGCAGGACAGGCCATGGAGAACTGGGAGCCTTGTTATGATGATGGGCGGGATGTAAATTGCCAACAGACACTCGGGAGAAGTGTATGGTGTTTCCTGAAACATCTAAAAGACAAAGCAACAGAGCCTAGGGCACTTCCACTTATGGTCCTATAGCTTAGGGAAATTAAAATCAAAAAGATACAGCCACCCCAATGTTTGGGACGCCTCTGTTTACAAGAACCTCGTTTACCGTACAAGTTCAATATCACAGAAAGTGAAAAATGGATAAAGAACTTGTGGTACTTACGTACAATGCAGTATCACTCAGCAGTGAAATCTATGTCATCAGGCCCGTAGCAGCACAATGAGTGGATTCAGGTACGATGATTCTAACTGAAATAAGTCACACAGAAAAAGAAACATCATAAGATATCAGTAATACACGGAATGTAAACTTGGCTACACAGGAACTGAATTACAGAACAGAACAGGGTCTCAAATTTAGAAAACCAACTTATGCTTGTTTAAGGGTAAAGGTGAGTTGGGGTGCTGCATAAAACCAGAGATTGAAATGAGCACAGATAAAGTTCCTTAAGCCAAATATGGAATAGACAAGAGCTACTCCTTGCTCAACGAAATGGACTCAACACCGCATATTAAACGCCTAAGAATGTACCTGACTCTTAAGTATCTTAAAACCTATGGATTGCTATGTCTCCGAAAGAGAATCAAGCATGTGTACAGGGACATAAACAAAGCAGTGATAGGATTGGAGAGGTTCGGTGAGCAAATGAAGACCCTTTGAAGTCATATTGCATGGTACCCATTCCACGGGTTTCAACTACCCAGGTTTAAGGTATTCCTCCTTCAGCTAAAACATGCATGTGGAACCTAGAGTATGATCAACCATGTGATCGGGAGACGTGTTCAAATATGTCTCAGTTTTCGTACCCTGGTACTCGGGTGCAACATTCCAGACGCTTTACTAACACTCTCCCGACTTGGAGAGTCAGTCCCTTTAACCTCCTGTTTGGCCCAGTTTGCAATTTCTGCGGAAGATGAACAGGAATAGCGAGAACCAATGAGAGACTAGCTGGAGGTGTCTGGACGGGCAAATTTAACTCTCATTTCCCACCAGGAAGAGGAAATAACCAAAGGCTCAGCGTGCCGTGCCGGAACCAGATTAGGGCCTGAAGCCATCCTGCGGTGTTGCGGCCAGCTCACAAGAAAACGAGTTGAAGAAAGGAGCTCAGGGGCACTGTAATTCACAAACCTGCAGAGTTATAAATGACAACTATCGTCCAAAAATATACTGAAGTAAGGCTGCCAAGAGGACTTGAAAGCGGGGCAGAATTGCAGGAAACCGATTTCAGGAGGTAGACTGGAATTGCATTGAAAGCATAGGAAAAGAGGCAGAACGTCCACAATGATGCACTTGGCCAAAAAGGGCGTATGTGTTTTTTCCTGAATATATTCAGGAAAAAACGCATACGCCCTTTTTGGCCAACCAAGCAAGCTTGCAAAGGAAATCTGCACTACAATGAAGTCTCACTTCCCCCCGGTCAAAAGGGCCATCTGAAAAAAGTGTAAAATCAAGAAACGCAGAACAGGCCATGGAGAACAGGGAGCTTTGTTATGCTGATGGGCGGGATGTCAATTGCCAACAGACACTCAGGAGAAGTGTATGGTGTTTCCTGAAACATCTAAGAAACAAAGCAACAGAGCCTAGGGCACTTCCACTTATGGTCCTATAGCTTAGGGAAATTAAAATCAAAAAGATACAGCCACCCCAATGTTTGGGACGCCTCTGTTTACAAGAACCTCGTTTACCGTACAAGTTCAATATCACAGAAAGTGAAAAATGGATAAAGAACTTGTGGTACTTACGTACAATGCAGTATCACTCAGCAGTGAAATCTAAGTCATCAGGCCCGTAGCAGCACAATGAGTGGATTCAGGTACGATGATTCTAACTGAAATAAGTCACACAGAAAAAGAAACATCATAAGATATCAGTAATACATGGAATGTAAACTTGGCTACACAGGAACTGAATTACAGAACAGAACAGGGTCTCAAATTTAGAAAACCAACTTATGCTTGCTTAAGGGTAAAGGTGAGTTGGGGTGCTGCATAAAACCAGAGATTGAAATGAGCACAGATAAAGTTCCTTAAGCCAAATATGGAATAGACAAGAGCTACTCCTTGCTCAACGAAATGGACTCAACACCACATATTAAACGCCTAAGAATGTACCTGACTCTTAAGTATCTTAAAACCTATGGATTGCTATGTCTCCGAAAGAGAATCAAGCATGTGTACAGGGACATAAACGCAGCAGTGATAGGATTGGAGAGGTTCGGTGAGCAAATGAAGACCCTTTGAAGTCATATTGCATGGTACCCATTCCACGGGTCTCAACTCTCCAGGTTTAAGGTATTCTTCCTTCAGCTAAAACATGCATGTGGAACCCAGAGTATGATCAATCGTGTGAACGGGAGACGTGTTCAAATATGTCTCAGTTTTCCTCCCCTGGTACTCGGGTGCAACATTCCAGACGCTTTACTAACACTCTCCCGACTTGGAGAGTCAGCGCCTTTAACCTCCTGTTTGGCCCAGTTTGCAATTTCTGCGGAAGATGAACAGGAATAGCGAGAACCAATGAGAGACTAGCTGGAGGTGTCTGGACGGGCAAATTTAACTCTCATTTCCCACCAGGAAGAGGAAATAACCAAAGGCTCAGCGTGCCGTGCCGGAACCAGAATAGGGCCTGAAGCCATCCTGCGGTGTTGCGGCCAGCTCACAAGAAAGCAAGTTGAAGAAAGGAGCTCAGGGGCACTGTAATTCACAAAACTGCAGAGTTATAAATGACAGCTATCTTCCAAAAATATACTGAAGTAAGGCTGCCAAGAGGACTTGAAAGCGGGGCAGAATTGCAGGAAACCGATTTCAGGAGGTAGACTGGAATTGCATTGAAAGCATAGGAAAAGAGGCAGAACGTCCACAATGATGCACTTGGCCAAAAAGGGCGTATGCGTTTTTTCCTGAATATATTCAGGAAAAAACGCATACGCCCTTTTTGGCCAACCAAGCAAACTTGCAAAGGAAATCTGCACTACAATGAAGTCTCACTTCCCCCCGGTCAAAAGGGCCATCTGAAAAAGGTGTAAAATCCAGAAAGGCAGGACAGGCCATGGAGAACTGGGAGCCTTGTTATGCTGATGGGCGGGATGTAAATTGCCAACAGACACTTGGGAGAAGTGTATGGTGTTTCCTGAAACATCTAAGAAACAAAGCAACAGAGCCTAGGGCACTTTCACTTATGGTCCTATAGCTTAGGGAAATTAAAATCAAAAAGACACAGCTACCCCAAAGTTTGGGACGCCTCTGTTTACAAGAACCTCGTTTACCGTACAAGTTCAATATCACAGAAAGTGAAAAATGGATAAAGAACTTGTGGTACTTACGTACAATGCAGTATCACTCAGCAATGAAATCTATGTCATCAGGCCCGTAGCAGCATAATGAGTGGATTCAGGTATGATGATTCTAACTGAAATAAGTCACACAGAAAAAGAAACATCATAAGATATCACTAATACACGGAATGTAAACTTGGCTACACAGGAACTGAATTCCAAAACACAACAGGGTCTCAAATTTAGAAAACCAACTTATGCTTGCTTAAGGGGAAAGGTGAGTTGGGGTGCTGCATAAAACCAGAGATTGAAATGAGCACAGATAAAGTTCCTTAAGCCAAATATGGAATAGAAAAGAGCTACTCCTTGCTCAACGAAATGGACTCAACACCCCATATTAAACGCCTAAGAATGTACCTTACTAGTAAGTATCTTAAAACCTATGGATTGCTATGTCTCCAAAAGAGAATCAAGCGTGTGTACAGGGGCATAAACGCAGCAGTGATAGGATTGGAGAGGTTCGGTGAGCAAATGAAGACCCTTTGAAGTCATATTGCATGGTACCCATTCCACGGGTTTCAACTACCCACGTTTAAGGTATTCTTCCTTCAGCTAAAACATGCATGTGGAACCCAGAGTATGATCAACCGTGTGATCGGGAGACCTGTTCAAATATGTCTCAGTTTTCGTACCCTGGTACACGGGTGCAACATTCCAGACGCTTTACTAACACTCTCCCGACTTGGAGAGTCAGTCCCTTTAACCTCCTGTTTGGCCCAGTTTGCAATTTCTGCGGAAGATGAACAGGAATAGCGAGAACCAATGAGAGACTAGCTGGAGGTCTCTGGACGGGCAAATTTAACTCTCATTTCCCACCAGGAAGAGGAATTAACCAAAGGCTCGGCGTGCCGTGCCGGAACCAGATTAGGGCCTGAAGCCATCCTGCGGTGTTGCGGCCAGCTCACAAGAAAGCGAGTTGAAGAAAGGAGCTCAGGGGCACTGTAATTCACAAACCTGCAGAGTTATAAATGACAATTATCGTCCAAAAATATACTGAAGTAAGGCTGCCAAGAGGACTTGAAAGCGGGGCAGAATTGCAGGAAACCGATTTCAGGAGGTACACTGGAATTGCATTGAAAGCATAGGAAAAGAGGCAGAACGTTCACAATGATGCACTTGGCCAAAAAGGACGTATGCGTTTTTTCCTGAATATATTCAGGAAAAAACGCATACGCCCTTTTTGGCCAACCAAGCAAACTTGCAAAGGAAATCTGCACTACAATGAAGTCTCACTTCCCCCCAGTCAAAAGGGCCATCTGAAAAAAGTGTAAAATCCAGAAAGGCAGGACAGGCCATGGAGAACTGGGAGCCTTGTTATGCTGATGGGCGGGATGTAAATTGCCAACAGCCACTCTGGAGAAGTGTATGGTGTTTCCTGAAACATCTGAAAAACAAAGCAACAGAGCCTAGGGCACTTCCACTTATGGCCCTATAGCTTAGGGAAATTAAAATCAAAACGACACAGCCACCCCAAAGTTTGGGACGCCTCTGTTTACAAGAACCTCGTTTACCGTACAAGTTCAATATCAGAGAAAGTGAAAAATGGATAAAGAACTTGTGGTACTTACGTACAATGCAGTATCACTCAGCAGTGAAATCTATGTCATCAGGCCCGTAGCAGCACAATGAGTGGATTCAGGTACGATGATTCTAACTGAAATAAGTCACACAGAAAAAGAAACATCATAAGATATCAGTAATACACGGAATGTAAACTTGGCTACACAGGAACTGAATTACAGAACAGAACAGTGTCTCAAATTTAGAAAACCAACTTATGCTTGTTTAAGGGTAAAGGTGAGTTGGGGTGCTGCATAAAACCAGAGATTGAAATGAGCACAGATAAAGTTCCTTAAGCCAAATATGGAATAGACAAGAGCTACTCCTTGCTCAACGAAATGGACTCAACACCGCATATTAAACGCCTAAGAATGTACCTGACTCTTAAGTATCTTAAAACTTATGGATTGCTATGTCTCCGAAAGAGAATCAAGCATGTGTACAGGGACATAAACGCAGCAGTGATAGGATTGGAGAGGTTCGGTGAGCAAATGAAGACCCTTTGAAGTCATATTGCATGGTACCCATTCCACGGGTTTCAACTACCCAGGTTTAAGGTATTCTTCCTTCAGCTAAAACATGCATGTGGAACCTAGAGTATGATCAACCATGTGATCGGGAGACGTGTTCAAATATGTCTCAGTTTTCGTACCCTGGTACTCGGGTGCAACATTCCAGACGCTTTACTAACACTCTCCCAACTTGGAGAGTCAGTCCCTTTAACCTCCTGTTTGGCCCAGTTTGCAATTTCTGCGGAAGATGAACAGGAATAGCGAGAACCAATGAGAGACTAGCTGGAGGTGTCTGGACGGGCAAATTTAACTCTCATTTCCCACCAGGAAGAGGAAATAACCAAAGGCTCAGCGTGCCATGCCGGAACAAGATTAGGGCCTGAAGCCATCCTGCGGTGTTGAGGCCAGGTCACAAGAAAGCGAGTTGAAGAAAGGGGCTCAGGGGCACTGTAATTCACAAACCTGCAGAGTTATGGATGACAGCTATCGTCCAAAAATATACTGAAGTAAGGCTGCCAAGAGGACTTGAAAGCGGGGCAGAATTGCAGGAAACCGATTTCAGGAGGTAGACTGGAATTGCATTAAAAGCATAGGAAAAGAGGCAGAACGTCCACAATGATGCACTTGGCCGAAAAGGGCGTATGCGTTTTTTCCTGAATATATTCAGGAAGAAACGCATACGCCCTTTTTGGCCAACCAAGCAAACTTGCAAAGGAAATCTGCACTACAATGAAGTCTCACTTCCCCCCGGTCAAAAGGGCCATCTGAAAAAAGTGTAAAATGCAGAAAGGCAGGACAGGCCATGGAGAACTGGGAGCCTTGTTATGATGATGGGCGGGATGTAAATTGCCAACAGACACTCGGGAGAAGTGTATGGTGTTTCCTGAAACATCTAAAAAACAAAGCAACAGAGCCTAGGGCACTTCCACTTATGGTCCTATAGCTTAGGGAAATTAAAATCAAAAAGATACAGCCACCCCAATGTTTGGGACGCCTCTGTTTACAAGAACCTCGTTTACCGTACAAGTTCAATATCACAGAAAGTGAAAAATGGATAAAGAACTTGTGGTACTTACGTACAATGCAGTATCACTCAGCAGTGAAATCTATGTCATCAGGCCCGTAGCAGCACAATGAGTGGATTCAGGTACGATGATTCTAACTGAAATAAGTCACACAGAAAAAGAAACATCATAAGATATCAGTAATACACGGAATGTAAACTTGGCTACACAGGAACTGAATTACAGAACAGAACAGGGTCTCAAATTTAGAAAACCAACTTATGCTTGTTTAAGGGTAAAGGTGAGTTGGGGTGCTGCATAAAACCAGAGATTGAAATGAGCACAGATAAAGTTCCTTAAGCCAAATATGGAATAGACAAGAGCTACTCCTTGCTCAATGAAATGGACTCAACACCGCATATTAAACGCCTAAGAATGTACCTGACTCTTAAGTATCTTAAAACCTATGGATTGCTATGTCTCCGAAAGAGAATCAAGCATGTGTACAGGGACATAAACAAAGCAGTGATAGGATTGGAGAGGTTCGGTGAGCAAATGAAGACCCTTTGAAGTCATATTGCATGGTACCCATTCCACGGGTTTCAACTACCCAGGTTTAAGGTATTCCTCCTTCAGCTAAAACATGCATGTGGAACCTAGAGTATGATCAACCATGTAATCGGGAGACGTGTTCAAATATGTCTCAGTTTTCGTACCCTGGTACTCGGGTGCAACATTCCAGACGCTTTACTAACACTCTCCCGACTTGGAGAGTCAGTCCCTTTAACCTCCTGTTTGGCCCAGTTTGCAATTTCTGCGGAAGATGAACAGGAATAGCGAGAACCAATGAGAGACTAGCTGGAGGTGTCTGGACGGGCAAATTTAACTCTCATTTCCCACCAGGAAGAGGAAATAACCAAAGGCTCAGCGTGCCGTGCCGGAACCAGATTAGGGCCTGAAGCCATCCTGCGGTGTTGCGGCCAGCTCACAAGAAAACGAGTTGAAGAAAGGAGCTCAGGGGCACTATAATTCACAAACCTGCAGAGTTATAAATGACAACTATCGTCCAAAAATATACTGAAGTAAGGCTGCCAAGAGGACTTGAAAGCGGGGCAGAATTGCAGGAAACCGATTTCAGGAGGTAGACTGGAATTGCATTGAAAGCATAGGAAAAGAGGCAGAACGTCCACAATGATGCACTTGGCCAAAAAGGGCGTATGTGTTTTTTCCTGAATATATTCAGGAAAAAACGCATACGCCCTTTTTGGCCAACCAAGCAAGCTTGCAAAGGAAATGTGCACTACAATGAAGTCTCACTTCCCCCCGGTCAAAAGGGCCATCTGAAAAATGTGTAAAATCAAGAAACGCAGAACAGGCCATGGAGAACTGGGAGCTTTGTTATGCTGATGGGCGGGATGTCAATTGCCAACAGACACTCGGGAGAAGTGTATGGTGTTTCCTGAAACGTCTAAAAAACAAAGCAACAGAGCCTAGGGCACTTCCACTTATGGTCCTATAGCTTAGGGAAATTAAAATCAAAAAGATACAGCCACCCCAATGTTTGGGACGCCTCTGTTTACAAGAACCTCGTTTACCGTACAAGTTCAATATCACAGAAAGTGAAAAATGGATAAAGAACTTGTGGTACTTACGTACAATGCAGTATCACTCAGCAGTGAAATCTAAGTCATCAGGCCCGTAGCAGCACAATGAGTGGATTCAGGTACGATGATTCTAACTGAAATAAGTCACACAGAAAAAGAAACATCATAAGATATCAGTAATACACGGAATGTAAACTTGGCTACACAGGAACTGAATTACAGAACAGAACAGGGTTTCAAATTTAGAAAACCAACTTATGCTTGCTTAAGGGTAAAGGTGAGTTGGGGTGCTGCATAAAACCAGAGATTGAAATGAGCACAGATAAAGTTCCTTAAGCCAAATATGGAATAGACAAGAGCTACTCCTTGCTCAACGAAATGGACTCAACACCACATATTAAACACCTAAGAATGTACCTGACTCTTAAGTATCTTAAAACCTATGGATTGCTATGTCTCCGAAAGAGAATCAAGCATGTGTACAGGGACATAAACGCAGCAGTGATAGGATTGGAGAGGTTCGGTGAGCAAATGAAGACCCTTTGAAGTCATATTGCATGGTACCCATTCCACGGGTCTCAACTCTCCAGGTTTAAGGTATTCTTCCTTCAGCTAAAACATGCATGTGGAACCCAGAGTATGATCAATCGTGTGAACGGGAGACGTGTTCAAATATGTCTCAGTTTTCCTCCCCTGGTACTCGGGTGCAACATTCCAGACGCTTTACTAACACTCTCCCCACTTGGAGAGTCAGCGCCTTTAACCTCCTGTTTGGCCCAGTTTGCAATTTCTGCGGAAGATGAACAGGAATAGGGAGAACCAATGAGAGACTAGCTGGAGGTGTCTGGACGGGCAAATTTAACTCTCATTTCCCACCAGGAAGAGGAAATAACCAAAGGCTCAGCGTGCCGTGCCGGAACCAGAATAGGGCCTGAAGCCATCCTGCGGTGTTGCGGCCAGCTCACAAGAAAGCAAGTTGAAGAAAGGAGCTCAGGGGCACTGTAATTCACAAAACTGCAGAGTTATAAATGACAGCTATCGTCCAAAAATATACTGAAGTAAGGCTGCCAAGAGGACTTGAAAGCGGGGCAGAATTGCAGGAAACCGATTTCAGGAGGTAGACTGGAATTGCATTGAAAGCATAGGAAAAGAGGCAGAACGTCCACAATGATGCACTTGGCCAAAAAGGGCGTATGCGTTTTTTCCTGAATATATTCAGGAAAAAACGCATACGCCCTTTTTGGACAACCAAGCAAACTTGCAAAGGAAATCTGCACTACAATGAAGTCTCACTTCCCCCCGGTCAAAAGGGCCATCTGAAAAAGGTGTAAAATCCAGAAAGGCAGGACAGGCCATGGAGAACTGGGAGCCTTGTTATGCTGATGGGCGGGATGTAAATTGCCAACAGACACTTGGGAGAAGTGTATGGTGTTTCCTGAAACATCTAAGAAACAAAGCAACAGAGCCTAGGGCACTTTCACTTATGGTCCTATAGCTTAGGGAAATTAAAATCAAAAAGACACAGCTACCCCAAAGTTTGGGACGCCTCTGTTTACAAGAACCTCGTTTACCGTACAAGTTCAATATCACAGAAAGTGAAAAATGGATAAAGAACTTGTGGTACTTACGTACAATGCAGTATCACTCAGCAATGAAATCTATGTCATCAGGCCCATAGCAGCATAATGAGTGGATTCAGGTATGATGATTCTAACTGAAATAAGTCACACAGAAAAAGAAACATCATAAGATATCACTAATACACGGAATGTAAACTTGGCTACACAGGAACTGAATTCCAAAACACAACAGGGTCTCAAATTTAGAAAACCAACTTATGCTTGCTTAAGGGGAAAGGTGAGTTGGGGTGCTGCATAAAACCAGAGATTGAAATGAGCACAGATAAAGTTCCTTAAGCCAAATATGGAATAGAAAAGAGCTACTCCTTGCTCAACGAAATGGACTCAACACCCCATATTAAACGCCTAAGAATGTACCTTACTAGTAAGTATCTTAAAACCTATGGATTGCTATGTCTCCAAAAGAGAATCAAGCGTGTGTACAGGGGCATAAACGCAGCAGTGATAGGATTGGAGAGGTTCGGTGAGCAAATGAAGACCCTTTGAAGTCATATTGCATGGTACCCATTCCACGGGTTTCAACTACCCACGTTTAAGGTATTCTTCCTTCAGCTAAAACATGCATGTGGAACCCAGAGTATGATCAACCGTGTGATCGGGAGACCTGTTCAAATATGTCTCAGTTTTCGTACCCTGGTACACGGGTGCAATATTCCAGACGCTTTACTAACACTCTCCCGACTTGGAGAGTCAGTCCCTTTAACCTCCTGTTTGGCCCAGTTTGCAATTTCTGCGGAAGATGAACAGGAATAGCGAGAACCAATGACAGACTAGCTGGAGGTCTCTGGACGGGCAAATTTAACTCTCATTTCCCACCAGGAAGAGGAATTAACCAAAGGCTCGGCGTGCCGTGCCGGAACCAGATTAGGGCCTGAAGCCATCCTGCGGTGTTGCGGCCAGCTCACAAGAAAGTGAGTTGAAGAAAGGAGCTCAGGGGCACTGTAATTCACAAACCTGCAGAGTTATAAATGACAATTATCGTCCAAAAATACACTGAAGTAAGGCTGCCAAGAGGACTTGAAAGCGGGGCAGAATTGCAGGAAACCGATTTCAGGAGGTAGACTGGAATTGCATTGAAAGCATAGGAAAAGAGGCAGAATGTTCACAATGATGCACTTGGCCAAAAAGGGCGTATGCGTTTTTTCCTGAATATATTCAGGAAAAAACGCATACGCCCTTTTTGGCCAACCAAGCAAACTTGCAAAGGAAATCTGCACTACAATGAAGTCTCACTTCCCCCCAGTCAAAAGGGCCATCTGAAAAAAGTGTAAAATCCAGAAAGGCAGGACAGGCCATGGAGAACTGGGAGCCTTGTTATGCTGATGGGCGGGATGTAAATTGCCAACAGCCACTCGGGAGAAGTGTATGGTGTTTCCTGAAACATCTGAAAAACAAAGCAACAGAGCCTAGGGCACTTCCACTTATGGCCCTATAGCTTAGGGAAATTAAAATCAAAACGACACAGCCACCCCAAAGTTTGGGACGCCTCTGTTTACAAGAACCTCGTTTACCGTACAAGTTCAATATCAGAGAAAGTGAAAAATGGATAAAGAACTTGTGGTACTTACGTACAATGCAGTATCACTCAGCAGTGAAATCTATGTCATCAGGCCCGTAGCAGCACAATGAGTGGATTCAGGTACGATGATTCTAACTGAAATAAGTCACACAGAAAAAGAAACATCATAAGATATCAGTAATACACGGAATGTAAACTTGGCTACACAGGAACTGAATTACAGAACAGAACAGGGTCTCAAATTTAGAAAACCAACTTATGCTTGTTTAAGGGTAAAGGTGAGTTGGGGTGCTGCATAAAACCAGAGATTGAAATGAGCACAGATAAAGTTCCTTAAGCCAAATATGGAATAGACAAGAGCTACTCCTTGCTCAACGAAATGGACTCAACACCGCATATTAAACGCCTAAGAATGTACCTGACTCTTAAGTATCTTAAAACTTATGGATTGCTATGTCTCCGAAAGAGAATCAAGCATGTGTACAGGGACATAAACGCAGCAGTGATAGGATTGGAGAGGTTCGGTGAGCAAATGAAGACCCTTTGAAGTCATATTGCATGGTACCCATTCCACGGGTTTCAACTACCCAGGTTTAAGGTATTCTTCCTTCAGCTAAAACATGCATGTGGAACCTAGAGTATGATCAAACCATGTGATCGGGAGACGTGTTCAAATATGTCTCAGTTTTCGTACCCTGGTACTCGGGTGCAACATTCCAGACGCTTTACTAACACTCTCCCGACTTGGAGAGTCAGTCCCTTTAACCTCCTGTTTGGCCCAGTTTGCAATTTCTGCGGAAGATGAACAGGAATAGCGAGAACCAATGAGAGACTAGCTGGAGGTGTCTGGACGGACAAATTTAACTCTCATTTCCCACCAGGAAGAGGAAATAACCAAAGGCTCAGCGTGCCATGCCGGAACAAGATTAGGGCCTGAAGCCATCCTGCGGTGTTGAGGCCAGGTCACAAGAAAGCGAGTTGAAGAAAGGGGCTCAGGGGCACTGTAATTCACAAACCTGCAGAGTTATAAATGACAGCTATCGTCCAAAAATATACTGAAGTAAGGCTGCCAAGAGGACTTGAAAGCGGGGCAGAATTGCAGGAAACCGATTTCAGGAGGTAGACTGGAATTGCATTAAAAGCATAGGAAAAGAGGCAGAACGTCCACAATGATGCACTTGGCCGAAAAGGGCGTATGCGTTTTTTCCTGAATATATTCAGGAAAAAACGCATACGCCCTTTTTGGCCAACCAAGCAAACTTGCAAAGGAAATCTGCACTACAATGAAGTCTCACTTCCCCCCGGTCAAAAGGGCCATCTGAAAAAAGTGTAAAATGCAGAAAGGCAGGACAGGCCATGGAGAACTGGGAGCCTTGTTATGATGATGGGCGGGATGTAAATTGCCAACAGACACTCGGGAGAAGTGTATGGTGTTTCCTGAAACATCTAAAAAACAAAGCAACAGAGCCTAGGGCACTTCCACTTATGGTCCTATAGCTTAGGGAAATTAAAATCAAAAAGATACAGCCACCCCAATGTTTGGGACGCCTCTGTTTACAAGAACCTCGTTTACCGTACAAGTTCAATATCACAGAAAGTGAAAAATGGATAAAGAACTTGTGGTACTTACGTACAATGCAGTATCACTCAGCAGTGAAATCTATGTCATCAGGCCCGTAGCAGCACAATGAGTGGATTCAGGTACGATGATTCTAACTGAAATAAGTCACACAGAAAAAGAAACATCATAAGATATCAGTAATACACGGAATGTAAACTTGGCTACACAGGAACTGAATTACAGAACAGAACAGGGTCTCAAATTTAGAAAACCAACTTATGCTTGTTTAAGGGTAAAGGTGAGTTGGGGTGCTGCATAAAACCAGAGATTGAAATGAGCACAGATAAAGTTCCTTAAGCCAAATATGGAATAGACAAGAGCTACTCCTTGCTCAACGAAATGGACTCAACACCGCATATTAAACGCCTAAGAATGTACCTGACTCTTAAGTATCTTAAAACCTATGGATTGCTATGTCTCCGAAAGAGAATCAAGCATGTGTACAGGGACATAAACAAAGCAGTGATAGGATTGGAGAGGTTCGGTGAGCAAATGAAGACCCTTTGAAGTCATATTGCATGGTACCCATTCCACGGGTTTCAACTACCCAGGTTTAAGGTATTCCTCCTTCAGCTAAAACATGCATGTGGAACCTAGAGTATGATCAACCATGTGATCGGGAGACGTGTTCAAATATGTCTCAGTTTTCGTACCCTGGTACTCGGGTGCAACATTCCAGACGCTTTACTAACACTCTCCCGACTTGGAGAGTCAGTCCCTTTAACCTCCTGTTTGGCCCAGTTTGCAATTTCTGCGGAAGATGAACAGGAATAGCGAGAACCAATGAGAGACTAGCTGGAGGTGTCTGGACGGGCAAATTTAACTCTCATTTCCCACCAGGAAGAGGAAATAACCAAAGGCTCAGCGTGCCGTGCCGGAACCAGATTAGGGCCTGAAGCCATCTTGCGGTGTTGCGGCCAGCTCACAAGAAAACGAGTTGAAGAAAGGAGCTCAGGGGCACTGTAATTCACAAACCTGCAGAGTTATAAATGACAACTATCGTCCAAAAATATACTGAAGTAAGGCTGCCAAGAGGACTTGAAAGCGGGGCAGAATTGCAGAAAACCGATTTCAGGAGGTAGACTGGAATTGCATTGAAAGCATAGGAAAAGAGGCAGAACGTCCACAATGATGCACTTGGCCAAAAAGGGCGTATGCGTTTTTTCCTGAATATATTCAGGAAAAAACGCATACGCCCTTTTTGGCCAACCAAGCAAGCTTGCAAAGGAAATCTGCACTACAATGAAGTCTCACTTCCCCCCGGTCAAAAGGGCCATCTGAAAAAAGTGTAAAATCAAGAAACGCAGAACAGGCCATGGAGAACTGGGAGCTTTGTTATGCTGATGGGCGGGATGTCAATTGCCAACAGACACTCGGGAGAAGTGTATGGTGTTTCCTGAAACATCTAAAAAACAAAGCAACAGAGCCTAGGGCACTTCCACTTATGGTCCTATAGCTTAGGGAAATTAAAATCAAAAAGATAGAGCCACCCCAATGTTTGGGACGCCTCTGTTTACAAGAACCTCGTTTACCGTACAAGTTCAATATCACAGAAAGTGAAAAATGGATAAAGAACTTGTGGTACTTACGTACAATGCAGTATCACTCAGCAGTGAAATCTATGTCATCAGGCCCGAAGCAGCACAATGAGTGGATTCAGGTACGATGATTCTAACTGAAATAAGTCACACAGAAAAAGAAACATCATAAGATATCAGTAATACACGGAATGTAAACTTGGCTACACAGGAACTGAATTACAGAACAGAACAGGGACTCAAATTTAGAAAACCAACTTATGCTTGCTTAAGGGTAAAGGTGAGTTGGGATGCTGCATAAAAGCAGAGATTGAAATGAGCACAGATAAAGTTCCTTAAGCCAAATATGGAATAGACAAGAGCTACTCCTTGCTCAACGAAATGGATTCAACACCGCATATTAAACGCCTAAGAATGTACCTGACTCTTAAGTATCTTAAAACCTATGGATTGCTATGTCTCCGAAAGAGAATCAAGCATGTGTACAGGGACATAAACGCAGCAGTGATAGGATTGGAGAGGTTCGGTGAGCAAATGAAGACCCTTTGAAGTCATACTGCATGGTACCCATTCCACGGGTTTCAACTACCCAGGTTTAAGGTATTCTTCCTTCAGCTAAAACATGCATGTGGAACCTAGAGTATGATCAACCATGTGATCGGGAGACGTGTTCAAATATGTCTCAGTTTTCGTACCCTGGTACTCGGGTGCAACATTCCAGACGCTTTACTAACACTCTCCCGACTTGGAGAGTCAGTCCCTTTAACCTCCTGTTTGGCCCAGTTTGCAATTTCTGCGGAAGATGAACAGGAATAGCGAGAACCAATGAGAGACTAGCTGGAGGTGTCTGGACGGGCAAATTTAACTCTCATTTCCCACCAGGAAGAGGAAATAACCAAAGGCTCAGCGTGCCGTGCCGGAACCAGATTAGGGCCTGAAGCCATCCTGCGGTGTTGCGGCCAGCTCACAAGAAAACGAGTTGAAGAAAGGAGCTCAGGGGCACTGTAATTCACAAACCTGCAGAGTTATAAATGACAACTATCGTCCAAAAATATACTGAAGTAAGGCTACCAAGAGGACTTGAAAGCGGAGCAGAATTGCAGGAAACCGATTTCAGGAGGTAGACTGGAATTGCATTGAAAGCATAGGAAAAGAGGCAGAACGTCCACAATGATGCACTTGGCCAAAAAGGGTGTATACGTTTTTTCCTGAATATATTCAGGAAAAAACGCATACGCCCTTTTTGGCCAACCAAGCAAACTTGCAAAGGAAATCTGCACTACAATGAAGTCTCACTTCCCCCCGGTCAAAAGGGCCATCTGAAAAAAGTGTAAAATCCAGAAAGGCAGGACAGGCCATGGAGAACTGGGAGCCTTGTTATGCTGATGGGTGGGATGTACATTGCCAACAGACACTCGGGAGAAGTGTATGGTGTTTCCTGAAACATCTAAAAAACAAAGCAACAGAGCCTAGGGCACTTCCACTTATGGCCCTATAGCTTAGGGAAATTAAAATCAAAAAGATACAGCCACCCCAAAGTTTGGGACGCCTCTGTTTACAAGAACCTCGTTTACCGTACAAGTTCAATATCACAGAAAGTGAAAAATGGATAAAGAACTTGTGGTACTTACGTACAATGCAGTATCACTCAGCAGTGAAATCTATGTCATCAGGCCCGTAGCAGCACAATGAGTGGATTCGGTACGATGATTCTAACTGAAATAAGTCACACAGAAAAAGAAACATCATAAGATATCACTAATACACGGAATGTAAACTTGGCTACACAGGAACTGAATTACAGAACAGAACAGGGACTCAAATTTAGAAAACCAACTTATGCTTACTTAAGGGTAAAGGTGAGTTGGGATGCTGCATAAAAGCAGAGATTGAAATGAGCACAGATAAAGTTCCTTAAGCCAAATATGGAATAGACAAGAGCTACTCCTTGCTCAACGAAATGGACTCAACACCGCATATTAAACGCCTAAGAATGTACCTGACTCTTAAGTATCTTAAAACCTGTGGATTGCTATGTCTCCGAAAGAGAATCAAGCATGTGTACAGGGACATAAACGCAGCAGTGATAGGATTGGAGAGGTTCGGTGAGCAAATGAAGACCCTTTGAAGTCATACTGCATGGTACCCATTCCACGGGTTTCAACTCTCCAGGTTTAAGGTATTCTTCCTTCAGCTAAAACATGCATGTGGAACCTAGAGTATGATCAACCATGTGATCGGGAGACGTGTTCAAATATGTCTCAGTTTTCGTACCCTGGTACTCGGGTGCAACATTCCAGACGCTTTACTAACACTCTCCCGACTTGGAGAGTCAGTCCCTTTAACCTCCTGTTTGGCCCAGTTTGCAATTTCTGCGGAAGATGAACAGGAATAGCGAGAACCAATGAGAGACTAGCTGGAGGTGTCTGGACGGGCAAATTTAACTCTCATTTCCCACCAGGAAGAGGAAATAACCAAAGGCTCAGCATGCCGTGCCGGAACCAGATTAGGGCCTGAAGCCATCCTGCGGTGTTGCGGCCAGCTCACAAGAAAGCGAGTTGAAGAAAGGAGCTCAGGGGCACTGTAATTCACAAACCTGCAGAGTTATAAATGACAGCTATCATCCAAAAATATACTGAAGTAAGGCTGCCAAGAGGACTTGAAAGCGGGGCAGAATTGCAGGAAACCGATTTCAGGAGGTAGACTGGAATTGCATTGAAAGCATAGGAAAAGAGGCAGAACGTCCACAATGATGCACTTGGCCAAAAAGGGCGTATGCGTTTTTTCCTGAATATATTCAGGAAAAAACGTATACGCCCTTTTTGGCCAACGAAACAAACTTGCAAAGGAAATCTGCACTACAATGAAGTCTCACTTCCCCCCGGTCAAAAGGGCCATCTGAAAAAAGTGTAAAATCCAGAAAGGCAGGACAGGCCATGGAGAACTGGGAGCCTTGTTATGCTGATGGGCGGGATGTAAATTGCCAACAGCCACTTGGGAGAAGTGTATGGTGTTTCCTGAAACATCTAAGAAACAAAGCAACAGAGCCTAGGGCACTTTCACTTATGGTCCTATAGCTTAGGGAAATTAAAATCAAAAAGACACAGCCACCCCAAAATTTGGGACGCCTCTGTTTACAAGAACCTCGTTTACCGTACAAGTTCTCTATCACAGAAAGTGAAAAATGGATAAAGAACTTGTGGTACTTACGTACAATGCAGTATCACTCAGCAATGAAATCTATGTCATCAGGGCCGTAGCAGCATAATGAGTGGATTCAGGTACGATGATTCTAACTGAAATAAGTCACACAGAAAAAGAAACATCATAAGATATCACTAATACACGGAATGTAAACTTGGCTACACAGGAACTGAATTCCAAAACACAACAGGGTCTCAAATTTAGAAAACCAACTTATGCTTGCTTAAGGGGAAAGGTGAGTTGGGGTGCTGCATAAAACCAGAGCTTGAACTGAGCACAGATCAAGTTCCTTAAGCCAAATATGGAATAGACAAGAGCTACTCCTTGCTCAACGAAATGGACTCAACACCCCATATTAAACGCTTAAGAATGTACCTGACTAGTAAGTATCTTAAAACCTATGGATTGCTATGTCTCCATAAGAGAATCAAGCGTGTGTACAGGGGCATAAACGCAGCAGTGATAGGATTGGAGAGGTTCGGTGAGCAAATGAAGACCCTTTGAAGTCATATTGCATGGTACCCATTACACGGGTCTCAACTCTCCAGGTTTAAGGTATTCTTCCTTCAGCTAAAATATGCATGTGGAACCCAGAGTATGATCAACAGTGTGAACGGGAGACGTGTTCAAATATGTCTCAGTTTTCCTCCCCTGGTACTCGGGTGCAACATTCCAGACGCTTTACTAACACTCTCCCCACTTGGAGAGTCAGCGCCTTTAACCTCCTGTTTGGCCCAGTTTGCAATTTCTGCGGAAGATGAACAGGAATAGGGAGAACCAATGAGAGACTAGCTGGAGGTGTATGGACGGGCAAATTTAACTCTCATTTCCCACCAGGAAGAGGAAATAACCAAAGGCTCAGCGTGCCATGCCGGAACAAGATTAGGGCCTGAAGCCATCCTGCGGTGTTGCGGCCAGCTCACAAGAAAGCGAGTTGAAGAAAGGAGCTCAGGGGCACTGTAATTCACAAACCTGCAGAGTTATAAATGACAGCTATCGTCCAAAAATATACTGAAGTAAGGCTGCCAAGAGGACTTGAAAGCGGGGCAGAATTGCAGGAAACCGATTTCAGGAGGTAGACTGGAATTGCATTGAAAGCATAGGAAAAGAGGCAGAACGTCCACAATGATGCACTTGGCCAAAAAGGGCATATGCGTTTTTTCCTGAATATATTCAGGAAAAAACGCATACGCCCTTTTTGGCCAACCAAGCAAACTTGCAAAGGAAATCTGCACTACAATGAAGTCTCACTTCCCCCCGGTCAAAAGGGCCATCTGAAAAAAGTGTAAAATCCAGAAAGGCAGGACAGGCCATGGAGAACTGGGAGACTTGTTATGCTGATGGGCGGGATGTAAATTGCCAACAGACACTCCGGAGAAGTGTATGGTGTTTCCTGAAACATCTAAAAAACAAAGCAACAGAGCCTAGGGCACATCCACTTATGGCCCTATAGCTTAGGGAAATTAAAATCAAAACGACACAGCCACCCCAAAGTTTGGGACGCCTCTGTTTACAAGAACCTCGTTTACCATACAAGTTCAATATCACAGAAAGTGAAAAATGGATAAAGAACTTGTGGTACTTACGTACAATGCAGTATCACTCAGCAGTGAAATCTATGTCATCAGGCCCGTAGCAGCACAATGAGTGGATTCAGGTACGATGATTCTAACTGAAATAAGTCACACAGAAAAAGAAACATCATAAGATATCAGTAATACACGGAATGTAAACTTGGCTACACAGGAACTGAATTACAGAACAGAACAGGGACTCAAATTTAGAAAACCAACTTATGCTTGCTTAAGGGGAAAGGTGAGTTGGGATGCTGCATAAAAGCAGAGATTGAAATGAGCACAGATAAAGTTCCTTAAGCCAAATATGGAATAGACAAGAGTTACTCCTTGCTCAACGAAATGGATTCAACACCGCATATTAAATGCCTAAGAATGTACCTGACTCTTAAGTATCTTAAAACCTATGGATTGCTATGTCTCCGAAAGAGAATCAAGCATGTGTACAGGGACATAAACGCAGCAGTGATAGGATTGGAGAGGTTCGGTGAGCAAATGAAGACCCTTTGAAGTCATACTGCATGGTACCCATTCCACGGGTTTCAACTACCCAGGTTTAAGGTATTCTTCCTTCAGCTAAAACATGCATGTGGAACCTAGAGTATGATCAACCATGTGATCGGGAGACGTGTTCAAATATGTCTCAGTTTTCGTACCCTGGTACTCGGGTGCAACATTCCAGACGCTTTACTAACACTCTCCCGACTTGGAGAGTCAGTCCCTTTAACCTCCTGTTTGGCCCAGTTTGCAATTTCTGCGGAAGATGAACAGGAATAGCGAGAACCAATGAGAGACTAGCTGGAGGTGTCTGGACGGGCAAATTTAACTCTCATTTCCCACCAGGAAGAGGAAATAACCAAAGGCTCAGCGTGCCGTGCCGGAACCAGATTAGGGCCTGAAGCCATCCTGCGGTGTTGCGGCCAGCTCACAAGAAAACGAGTTGAAGAAAGGAGCTCAGGGGCACTGTAATTCACAAACCTGCAGAGTTATAAATGACAACTATCGTCCAAAAATATACTGAAGTAAGGCTACCAAGAGGACTTGAAAGCGGAGCAGAATTGCAGGAAACCGATTTCAGGAGGTAGACTGGAATTGCATTGAAAGCATAGGAAAAGAGGCAAAACGTCCACAATGATGCACTTGGCCAAAAAGGGCGTATGCGTTTTTTCCTGAATATATTCAGGAAAAAACGCATACGCCCTTTTTGGCCAACCAAGCAAGCTTGCAAAGGAAATCTGCACTACAATGAAGTCTCACTTCCCCCCGGTCAAAAGGGTCATCTGAAAAAAGTGTAAAATCCAGAAAGGCAGGACAGGCCATGGAGAACTGGGAGCCTTGTTATGCTGATGGGCCGGATGTAAATTGCCAACAGACACTCGGGAGAAGTGTATGGTGTTTCCTGAAACATCTAAAAAACAAAGCAACAGAGCCTAGGGCACTTCCACTTATGGTCCTATAGCTTAGGGAAATTAAAATAAAAAAGATACAGCCACCCCAATGTTTGGGACGCCTCTGTTTACAAGAACCTCATTTACCGTAAAAGTTCAATATCACAGAAAGTGAAAAATGGATAAAGAACTTGTGGTACTTACGTACAATGCAGTATCACTCAGCAGTGAAATCTATGTCATCAGGCCCGTAGCAGCATAATGAGTGGATTCAGGTACGATGATTCTAACTGAAATAAGTCACACAGAAAAAGAAACATCATAAGATATCACTAATACACGGAATGTAAACTTGGCTACACAGGAACTGAATTCCAATACAGAACAGGGTCTCACATTTAGAAAACCAACTTATGCTTGCTTAAGGGGAAAGGTGAGTTGGGGTGCTGCATAAAACCAGAGATTGAAATGAGCACAGATAAAGTTCCTTAAGCCAAATATGGAATAGACAAGAGCTACTCCTTGCTCAACGAAATGGACTCAACACCCCATATTAAACGCTTAAGAATGTACCTGACTAGTAAGTATCTTAAGACCTATGGATTGCTATGTCTCCATAAGAGAATCAAGCGTGTGTCCAGGGGCATAAACGCAGCAGTGATAGGATTGGAGAGGTTCGGTGAGCAAATGAAGACCCTTTGAAGTCATATTGCATGGTACCCATTCCACGGGTCTCAACTCTCCAGGTTTAAGGTATTCTTCCTTCAGCTGAAACTTGCATGTGGAACCCAGAGTATGATCAACCATGTGAACGGGAGAAGTGTTCAAATATGTCTCAGTTTTCCTCCCATGGTACTCGGGTGCAACATTCCAGATGCTTTACTAACACTCTCCCCACTTGGAGAGTCAGCGCCTTTAACCTCCTGTTTGGTCCAATTTGCAATTTCTGCGGAAGATGAACAGGAATAGGGAGAACCAATGAGAGATTGGCTGGAGGTGTCTGGACGGGCAAATTTAACTCTCATTTCCCACCAGGAAGAGGAAATAACCAAAGGCTCAGCGTGCCGTGCCGGAACCAGATTAGGGCCTGAAGCCATCCTGCGGTGTTGCGGCCAGCTCACAAGAAAGCGAGTTGAAGAAAGGAGCTCAGGGGCACTGTAATTCACAAACCTGCAGAGTTATAAATGACAGCTATCGTCCAAAAATATACTGAAGTAAGGCGGCCAAGAGGACTTGAAAGCGGGGCAGAATTGCAGGAAACCGATTTCAGGAGGTAGACTGGAATTGCATTGAAAGCATAGGAAAAGAGGCAGAACGTCCACAATGATGCACTTGGCCAAAAAGGGCGTATGCGTTTTTTCCTGAATATATTCAGGAAAAAACGCATACGCCCTTTTTGGCCAACCAAGCAAGCTTGCAAAGGAAATCTGCACTACAATGAAGTCTCACTTCCCCCCGGTCAAAAGGGCCATCGGAAAAAAGTGTAAAATCCAGAAAGGCAGGACAGGCCATGGAGAACTGGGAGCCTTGGTATGCTGATGGGCGGGATGTAAATTGCCAACAGACACTCAGGAGAAGTGTATGGTGTTTCCTGAAACATCTAAAAAACAAAGCAACAGAGCCTAGGGCACTTCCACTTATGGTCCTATAGCTTAGGGAAATTAAAATAAAAAAGACACAGCCACCCCAAAGTTTGGGACGCCTCTGTTTACAAGAACCTCATTTACAGTACAAGTTCAACATCGCAGAAAGTGAAAAATGGATAAAGAACTTGTGGTACTTACGTACAATGCAGTATCACTCAGCAATGAAATCTATGTCATCAGGCCCGTAGCAGAATAATGAGTGGATTCAGGTACGATGATTCTAACTGAAATAAGTCACACAGAAAAAGAAACATCATAAGATATCACTAATACACGGAATGTAAACTTGGCTACACAGGAACTGAATTCCAAAACAGAACAGGGTCTCAAATTTAGAAAACCAACTTATGCTTGCTTAAGGGGAAAGGTGAGTTGGGGTGCTGCATAAAACCAGAGATTGAAATGAGCACAGATAAAGTTCCTTAAGCCAAATATGGAATAGACAAGAGCTACTCCTTGCTCAACGAAATGGACTCAACACCCCATATTAAACGCCTAAGAATGTACCTGACTAGTAAGTATCTTAAAACCTATGGATTGCTATGTCTCCAAAAGAGAATCAAGCATGTGTACAGGGGCATAAACGCAGCAGTAATACGATTGGAGAGGTTCGGTGAGCAAATGAAGACCCTTTGAAGTCATATTGCATGGTACCCATTCCACGGGTTTCAACTACCCAGGTTAAAGGTATTCTTCCTTCAGCTAAAACATGCATGTGGAACCTAGAGTATGATCAACCATGTGATCGGGAGACGTGTTCAAATATGTCTCA
Source organism: Globicephala melas (assembly GCF_963455315.2). NCBI lineage: Eukaryota > Metazoa > Chordata > Mammalia > Artiodactyla > Delphinidae > Globicephala > Globicephala melas. The sequence continues at coordinate 179,469 of NW_027207618.1, forward strand.
GTTTTTGTACCCTGGTACTCGGGTGCAACATTCCAGACGCTTTACTAACACTCTCCCGACTTGGAGAGTCAGTCCCTTTAACCTCCTGTTTGGCCCAGTTTGCAATTTCTGTGGAAGATGAACAGGAATAGCGAGAACCAATGAGAGACTAGCTGGAGGTGTCTGGACGGGCAAATTTAACTCTCATTTCCCACAAGGAAGAGGAATTAACCAAAGGTTCAGCGTGCCGTGCCGGAACCAGATTAGGGCCTGAAGCCATCCTGCGGTGTTGCGGCCAGGTCACAAGAAAGCGAGTTGAAGAAAGGAGCTCAGGGGCACTGTAATTCAGAAACCTGCAGAGTTATAAATGACAGCTATCGTCCAAAAATATACTGAAGTAAGGCTGCCAAGAGGACTTGAAAGCGGGGCAGAATTGCAGGAAACCGATTTCAGGAGGTAGACTGGAATTGCATTGAAAGCATAGGAAAAGAGGCAGAACGTCCACAATGATGCACTTGGCCAAAAAGGGCGTATGCGTTTTTTCCTGAATATATTCAGGAAAAAACGCATACGCCCTTTTTGGCCAACCAAGCAAGCTTGCAAAGGAAATCTGCACTACAATGAAGTCTCACTTCCCCCCGGTCAAAAGGGCCATCTGAAAAAAGTGTAAAATCCAGAAAGGCAGGACAGGCCATGGAGAACTGGGAGCCTTGTTATGCTGATGGGCGGGATGTAAATTGCCAACAGACACTCGGGAGAAGTGTATGGTGTTTCCTGAAACGTCTAAAAAACAAAGCAACAGAGCCTAGGACACTTCCACTTATGGTCCTATAGCTTAGGGAAATTAAAATCAAAAAGATACAGCCACCCCAATGTTTGGGACGCCTCTGTTTACAAGAACCTCGTTTACCGTACAAGTTCAATATCACAGAAAGTGAAAAATGGATAAAGAACTTGTGGTACTTACGTACAATGCAGTATCACTCAGCAGTGAAATCTATGTCATCAGGCCCGTAGCAGCACAATGAGTGGATTCAGGTACGATGATTCTAACTGAAATAAGTCACACAGAAAAAGAAACATCATAAGATATCAGTAATACACGGAATGTAAACTTGGCTACACAGGAACTGAATTACAGAACAGAACAGGGTCTCAAATTTAGAAAACCAACTTATGCTTGTTTAAGGGTAAAGGTGAGTTGGGGTGCTGCATAAAACCAGAGATTGAAATGAGCACAGATAAAGTTCCTTAAGCCAAATATGGAATAGACAAGAGCTATTCCTTGCTCAACGAAATGGACTCAACACCGCATATTAAACGCCTAAGAATGTACCTGACTCTTAAGTATCTTAAAACCTATGGATTGCTATGTCTCCGAAAGAGAATCAAGCATGTGTACAGGGACATAAACGCAGCAGTGATAGGATTGGAGAGGTTCGGTGAGCAAATGAAGACCCTTTGAAGTCATATTGCATGGTACCCATTCCACGGGTTTCAACTACCCAGGTTTAAGGTATTCTTCCTTCAGCTAAAACATGCATGTGGAACCTAGAGTATGATCAACCATGTGATCGGGAGACGTGTTCAAATATGTCTCAGTTTTCGTACCCTGGTACTCGGGTGCAACATTCCAGACGCTTTACTAACACTCTCCCGACTTGGAGAGTCAGTCCCTTTAACCTCCTGTTTGGCCCAGTTTGCAATTTCTGCGGAAGATGAACAGGAATAGCGAGAACCAATGAGAGACTAGCTGGAGGTGTCTGGACGGGCAAATTTAACTCTCATTTCCCACCAGGAAGAGGAAATAACCAAAGGCTCAGCGTGCCGTGCCGGAACCAGATTAGGGCCTGAAGCCATCCTGCGGTGTTGCGGCCAGCTCACAAGAAAACGAGTTGAAGAAAGGAGCTCAGGGGCACTGTAATTCACAAACCTGCAGAGTTATAAATGACAACTATCGTCCAAAAATATACTGAAGTAAGGCTGCCAAGAGGACTTGAAAGCGGGTCAGAATTGCAGGAAACCGATTTCAGGAGGTAGACTGGAATTGCATTGAAAGCATAGGAAAAGAGGCAGAACGTCCACAATGATGCACTTGGCCAAAAAGGGCATATGCGTTTTTTCCTGAATATATTCAGGAAAAAACGCATACGCCCTTTTTGGCCAACCAAGCAAGCTTGCAAAGGAAATCTGCACTACAATGAAGTCTCACTTCCCCCCGGTCAAAAGGGCCATCTGAAAAAAGTGTAAAATCCAGAAAGGCAGGACAGGCCATGGAGAACTGGGAGCCTTGTTATGCTGATGGGCGGGATGTAAATTGCCAACAGACACTCGGGAGAAGTGTATGGTGTTTCCTGAAACGTCTAAAAAACAAAGCAACAGAGCCTAGGGCACTTCCACTTATGGTCCTATAGCTTAGGGAAATTAAAATCAAAAAGATACAGCCACCCCAATGTTTGGGACGCCTCTGTTTACAAGAACCTCGTTTACCGTACAAGTTCAATATCACAGAAAGTGAAAAATGGATAAAGAACTTGTGGTACTTACGTACAATGCAGTATCACTCAGCAGTGAAATCTATGTCATCAGGCCCGTAGCAGCACAATGAGTGGATTCAGGTACGATGATTCTAACTGAAATAAGTCACACAGAAAAAGAAACATCATAAGATATCAGTAATACACGGAATATAAACTTGGCTACACAGGAACTGAATTACAGAACAGAACAGGGTCTCAAATTTAGAAAACCAACTTATGCTTGTTTAAGGGTAAAGGTGAGTTGGGGTGCTGCATAAAACCAGAGATTGAAATGAGCACAGATAAAGTTCCTTAAGCCAAATATGGAATAGACAAGAGCTACTCCTTGCTCAACGAAATGGACTCAACACCGCATATTAAACGCCTAAGAATGTACCTGACTCTTAAGTATCTTAAAACCTATGGATTGCTATGTCTCCGAAAGAGAATCAAGCATGTGTACAGGGACATAAACGCAGCAGTGGTAGGATTGGAGAGGTTCGGTGAGCAAATGAAGACCCTTTGAAGACATATTGCATGGTACCCATTCCACGGGTTTCAACTACCCACGTTTAAGGTATTCTTCCTTCAGCTAAAACATGCATGTGGAACCTAGAGTATGATCAACCATGTGATCGGGAGACGTGTTCAAATATGTCTCAGTTTTCGTACCCTGGTACTCGGGTGCAACATTCCAGACGCTTTACTAACACTCTCCCGACTTGGAGAGTCAGTCCCTTTAACCTCCTGTTTGGCCCAGTTTGCAATTTCTGCGGAAGATGAACAGGAATAGCGAGAACCAATGAGAGACTAGCTGGAGGTGTCTGGACGGGCAAATTTAACTCTCATTTCCCACCAGGAAGAGGAAATAACCAAAGGCTCAGCGTGCCGTGCCGGAACCAGATTAGGGCCTGAAGCCATCCTGCGGTGTGCGGCCAGCTCACAAGAAAACGAGTTGAAGAAAGGAGCTCAGGGGCACTGTAATTCACAAACCTGCAGAGTTATAAATGACAACTATCGTCCAAAAATATACTGAAGTAAGGGTGCCAAGAGGACTTGAAAGCGGGGCAGAATTGCAGGAAACCGATTTCAGGAGGTAGACTGGAATTGCATTGAAAGCATAGGAAAAGAGGCAGAACGTCCACAATGATGCACTTGGCCAAAAAGGGCGTATGCGTTTTTTCCTGAATATATTCAGGAAAAAACGCATACGCCCTTTTTGGCCAACCAAGCAAGCTTGCAAAGGAAATCTGCACTACAATGAAGTCTCACTTCCCCCCGGTCAAAAGGGCCATCTGAAAAAAGTGTAAAATCCAGAAAGGCAGGACAGGCCATGGAGAACTGGGAGCCTTGTTATGCTGATGGGCGGGATGTAAATTGCCAACAGACACTCGGGAGAAGTGTATGGTGTTTCCTGAAACGTCTAAAAAACAAAGCAACAGAGCCTAGGGCACTTCCACTTATGGTCCTATAGCTTACGGAAATTAAAATCAAAATGATACAGCCACTCCAATGTTTGGGAGGCCTCTGTTTACAAGAACCTCATTTACCGTACAAGTTCAATATCACAGAAAGTGAAAAATGGATAAAGAACTTGTGGTACTTACGTACAATGCAGTATCACTCAGCAGTGAAATCTATGTCATCAGGCCCGTAGCAGCACAATGAGTGGATTCAGGTACGATGATTCTAACTGAAATAAGTCACACAGAAAAAGAAACATCATAAGATATCAGTAATACACGGAATGTAAAGTTGGCTCTACAGGAACTGAATTACAGAACAGAACAGGGTCTCAAATTTAGAAAACCAACTTATGCTTGCTTAAGGGGAAAGGTGAGTTGGGGTGCTGCATAAAACCAGAGATTGAAATGAGCACAGATAAAGTTCCTTAAGCCAAATATGGAATAGACAAGAGCTACTCCTTGCTCAACGAAATGGACTCAACACCGCATATTAAACGCCTAAGAATGTACCTGACTCTTAAGTATCTTAAAACCTATGGATTGCTATGTCTCCGAAAGAGAATCAAGCGTGTGTACAGGGACATAAACGCAGCAGTGATAGGATTGGAGAGGTTCGGTGAGCAAATGAAGACCCTTTGAAGTCATATAGCATGGTAAACATTCCACGGGTTTCAACTACCCAGGTTTAAGGTATTCTTCCTTCAGCTAAAACATGCATGTGGAACCTAGAGTATGACCAACCATGTGATCGGGAGACGTGTTCAAATATGTCTCAGTTTTCGTACCCTGGTACTCGGGTGCAACATTCCAGACGCTTTACTAACACTCTCCCGACTTGGAGAGTCAGTCCCTTTAACCTCCTGTTTGGCCCAGTTTGCAATTTCTGCGGAAGATGAACAGGAATAGCGAGAACCAATGAGAGACTAGCTGGAGGTGTCTGGACGGGCAAATTTAACTCTCATTTCCCACCAGGAAGAGGAAATAACCAAAGGCTCAGCGTGCCGTGCCGGAACCAGATTAGGGCCTGAAGCCATCCTGCGGTGTTGCGGTCAGCTCAAAAGAAAACGAGTTGAAGAAAGGAGCTCAGGGGCACTGTAATTCACAAACCTGCAGAGTTATAAATGACAACTATCGTCCAAAAATATACTGAAGTAAGGCTGCCAAGAGGACTTGAAAGCGGGGCAGAATTGCAGGAAACCGATTTCAGGAGGTAGACTGGAATTGCATTGAAAGCATAGGAAAAGAGGCAGAACGTCCACAATGATGCACTTGGCCAAAAAGGGCGTATGCGTTTTTTCCTGAATATATTCAGGAAAAAACGCATACGCCCTTTTTGGCCAACCAAGCAAGCTTGCAAAGGAAATCTGCACTACAATGAAGTCTCACTTCCCCCGGTCAAAAGGGCCATCTGAAAAAAGTGTAAAATCCAGAAAGGCAGGACAGGCCATGGAGAACTGGGAGCCTTGTTATGCTGATGGGCGGGATGTAAATTGCCAACAGACACTCGGGAGAAGTGTATGGTGTTTCCTGAAACGTCTAAAAAACAAAGCAACAGAGCCTAGGGCACTTCCACTTATGGTCCTATAGCTTAGGGAAATTAAAATCAAAAAGATACAGCCACCCCAATGTTTGGGACGCCTCTGTTTACAAGAACCTCGTTTACCGTACAAGTTCAATATCACAGAAAGTGAAAAATGGATAAAGAACTTGTGGTACTTACGTACAATGCAGTATCACTCAGCAGTGAAATCTATGTCATCAGGCCCGTAGCAGCACAATGAGTGGATTCAGGTACGATGATTCTAACTGAAATAAGTCACACAGAAAAAGAAACATCATAAGATATCAGTAATACACGGAATGTAAACTTGGCTACACAGGAACTGAATTACAGAACAGAACAGGGTCTCAAATTTAGAAAACCAACTTATGCTTGTTTAAGGGGAAAGGTGAGTTGGGGTGCTGCATAAAACCAGAGATTGAAATGAGCACAGATAAAGTTCCTTAAGCCAAATATGGAATAGACAAGAGCTACTCCTTGCTCAACGAAATGGACTCAACACCGCATATTAAACGCCTAAGAATGTACCTGACTCTTAAGTATCTTAAAACCTATGGATTGCTATGTCTCCGAAAGAGAATCAAGCATGTGTACAGGGACATAAACGCAGCAGTGATAGGATTGGAGAGGTTCGGTGAGCAAATGAAGACCCTTTGAAGTCATATTGCATGGTACCCATTCCACAGGTTTCAACTACCCAGGTTTAAGGTATTCTTCCTTCAGCTAAAACATGCATGTGGAACCTAGAGTATGATCAACCATGTGATCGGGAGATGTGTTCAAATATGTCTCAGTTTTCGTACCCTGGTACTCGGGTGCAACATTCCAGACGCTTTACTAACATTCTCCCGACTTGGAGAGTCAGTCCCTTTAACCTCCTGTTTGGCCCAGTTTGCAATTTCTGCGGAAGATTAACAGGAATAGCGAGAACCAATGAGAGACTAGCTGGAGGTGTCTGGACGGGCAAATTTAACTCTCATTTCCCACCAGGAAGAGGAAATAACCAAAGGCTCAGCGTGCCGTGCCGGAACCAGATTAGGGCCTGAAGCCATCCTGCGGTGTTGCGGCCAGCTCACAAAAAAGCGAGTTGAAGAAAGGAGCTCAGGGGCACTGTAATTCACAAACCTGCAGAGTTATAAATGACAACTATCGTCCAAAAATATACTGAAGTAAGGCTGCCAAGAGGACTTGAAAGCGGGGCAGAATTGCAGGAAACCGATTTCAGGAGGTAGACTGGAATTGCATTGAAAGCATAGGAAAAGAGGCAGAACGTCCACAATGATGCACTTGGCCAAAAAGGGCGTATGCGTTTTTTCCTGAATATATTCAGGAAAAAACGCATACGCCCTTTTTGGCCAACCAAGCAAGCTTGCAAAGGAAATCTGCACTACAATGAAGTCTCACTTCCCCCGGTCAAAAGGGCCATCTGAAAAAAGTGTAAAATCCAGAAAGGC